>NC_137462.1:277163281-277335781 GCF_964235325.1 Thermobia domestica
TTCGAACAATAATGTGCTTTTCTTGCAAATATATATATATATATATATATATATATATATATATATAATCTCAAAAAGTTTTTCTATTTTATTACAGATGCGTACTTACGTAGACGTCCACCAGGAGGCAATTTAATCGAAGTCAGCAACATGGTTTCTACATACGACTAAGTCTGTTGTACAAGTTCAACGGGATTTCCGTGGAAAATTAAGTGTATGTGTGCTATCACTTGCTACAATTGTGGTTAAATTGCATGAATGCGTCACTGCAGCTGTGGCCGATATCGACCCTAACATGTTAGGAAGAGTTTGGCGGGAACTTGAGTATAGACTTGTGTGTCGTGTAGCTCTGGTGGATCGCAAATTGAACACTTTTAATGTGTTTTAAAAATACTTTTTGAGTTGATCATTCAGTGTGTGAAATCCTTGTTTATATATGTGTTATTAAAAGCAAATAATAATAATAATAATAATAATAATAATAATAATAATAATAATAATAATAATAATAATAATAATAATAATAATAATAATAATAATAGAATAGGTGACATCATTTTGACTCACCCTGTATATAAAACTATTATTATTATTATTATTATTATTATTATTATTATTATTATTATTATTATTATTATTATTATTATTATTATTATTAATAATATTATTATTATTATGCTCATCGTCTAGAATTGGTGACGAGATACTACATATTTAATTGCATTCCTTCTAAGGAACTATTTTCATTTCTTTATTTTTGAATAAATCCGAACCTTCGTCAGATCGTTCAGCTATGTAGTAAGCACTATCACTAATAATACTGGTTGATGGGACTTGAAAGTCTCTTTTTTAGCACCGAGGCAATATAAGAGGGAACCTACCCTCTGAAGTCAGATTCGATCCAGTTCTTGGGTTTGTATCCGAGGCGAGTACCATCATCGGAAGTCAAATTCGGTTTTTACGCGTGCACAAAGCATGTGCGTTAGTCTCTCGGATAAGAGTGGCTGTACTAGATCTTTTATACTTAAGATGAGGATTTTACCACTTTACCTTTGATCAATTTTACTTCAAACCAATGGAAGCAATTTCTAAGCTCCAAAGGAGACACTTAATGAAAATTGGAACCGATGATTTGGGTTCGAATTTCTACAATTAAAGGAACAATTTTGAACTTTATTTCGTTACGAACATTCTATAATTTTTCTTGATTAATTTATAACATTATTTTCTGAGCTACGAAGGCTTTTGAAAACTCGGTCTCCCAGCTCAATACTTCATTTGTCATAATCATCATTTATCACTTTGTAATACAATTCTAAAATTCATTTTCCCCATCTTTCATTTGAAGAAGGTGTGCAATTGTAATAATTATGTTTCGCTTAATGAAGTATATTATGATGAGCAGTTTATGAGGATCCCTGTATATGAGTACTTTCAAATTAGATAAATCATATTAAATACAATGTATTATAGTATAATTAGAATCGAAATAGAGGATTATTAGATTATGGTTTAAAAGATGTAAAAGTTGAAGCCCAGGCGTTCTTTTCTTTTCTTTTCATTTCGTCAATCGCTGCACAAATTAAAAATAATAATAATAATAAAAAAAAAAAAAAGAAATGTGTTCCATTCACGAATACGAACAGCTGGCCTCGTCTATAGTAAATGTTACCTCAACCTTAGGACCAGGATCACATTGCCTTTAAGATGTTGTCCTTGACGTGTTTACGGAAAATCACATGCTGTGTCAAATATAATCTACGCTGCTTTCTTTTGTTTCATAGATTCTTTCAAAATTATTTTGTGTTGTCACATATCAAAACTAAATAATATGCGTTTACAACTTCTGTCTCTGTTAAGAGTGTGCTAAAGACATTCGTTGGCACTTCTCACCAAACTGCAGATCTGGTAGATTTAATTCTTATATTTTCCATACCAGCAAGTGCAGAAATGCCAAAAAAAAAAAAAAAAAGTGTACACTTATTTTCTTGATACATAGTACTAACTGAATTTTCTTAATATTTAACATTTTAAAATTTAACCTCAATAGTGTTAATTTTAACAAGAACATACATTAAGCAGATGCATGGAAGGCTGAAAAGGCATTTTTCTTTAATTGTTATTCTAAATAGCAAACATTTTTTTAAAAAAAATGAAAATTAGACTAAACCCAGGCCTTAATTTGTAGGCGCATAACTCACGAAGCAGAAGTCTGCACGATAAATTATTTTCCATTCGTATTGAGAGAGCCAATCTCTACATTCGAGCCAAGTTTAGTCAATATCGGATAAGTTGCGTTAATAGCTTCGATATATAATGTTTTCGTTATTGATCACTGAGGAGTTTGGTTTAGCAAAACTCATGTGTAGTTTAGGAGCAACTGTAGTAAATATCCTAGTCGGTGGAATTTTGAATAAAGGAATTTTACTTCTAATGGGAATTTGTTGGCAATAAAGTATATAATTATGCACCACGAATTTGTGTTGATATTTACGGCAGATGACTGTAATGACGCCATAAATTCAATATTGCTGCTCTAAAAAACACCACATCAGTTTTTGTCTAAAATATTTTTTCAAATGGATTATTTTGAAATAAAAACTGCAAGAACCTTATTTACTCAGCATAAAAGAGTGAACAAATATAGTCATATAACATTTCCTTTTCAACTGATTAAAAAAAAAAAAAGGTTCTCAAATTGATTTCTTTATGTATATATAAATGCAAACACGTAACAATTTCAACACACTAACTGAATCTTCATCAGACTTCCATTCCTTCTACCTTCTTTGGAGTTGTTAATCCCTTATGTACCTTCCGGATATCAACTTTTAATTAGGCACCGCTTCTACATTAAAAAATATCACTTGTGTTTTTCCACCTGTTCAGCTGCACACTTGTTCCATTAAAAATATATCTTCTTCCTGAATACATTCTTGCCCTTTAATTATTCTTGTTTTTGTTCCTTATTCATTTATTCTCTTTCTTTCTTCTTTAAGTAAAATTTCCTCTCATTCTTTATTTGTCGCAAATCCTTCATTCCAATTCCTTACCATGTCTCCTGTTTTCCTTCCGTTTTCTCGCCAAAATCCTTTTCTCTGCTTCTATGACCTGTGCTTCTTTCCATCCTATCCTGTGGTTTCTCTTTTTCTCATGCTTATATATTTAGTTGTTGTCCTTTTTCAATCTTACGTCATCTTTGTGCGGCTGCTTTATCCTTTCTTTCATCTTCTTTTTTGTTTCTCTTATGTAAATTTTCTTACTTTATATATTACCCCCGCTTTAATCTTCGTCCACTATTGCTTTTCTCTTGGTTTTTCGGACTACTTCACTTATTTGTTTCCTCCTTTCTTGTGGATGTAACAAAAATGTTACAGCAAAATTTCATGGGTGGATTCCTTATGGGTAAACATGCAAAGAAGTTCGTGTGATCTTATGTTGGGAAATGTATCGTTACAGACCTGGCTGTGGGAAATAGTCACATTCTATTTGCCCCTCAATGTGACTCAATTTGAACATCAATAATTCATCCTCTAATTAACCTAGGAAGATAATTTGTGTATCCTGAAGGACGAAGCTTTTCACCGATATGCTTTTTATCAGCGGTACCACGACGGACGGGAGAGGGTAAAGTACGTACTTTTTTGTTTTTTGCATCAGAATTTTGGGGATGGTATTCCTTGTCCCTTCGGGGTAAACTCATAAAATTAGGTATGTGAAGCAATGAAGTAGTCCACTATATGGCAATGCTCTGTATATGTACTTGTTGCGTCGAAGTCTTATATGGAGCTACCTTGAAAATAAATGTAATTTTTAAACTGAGACTCAAAAAATGGCCAAATTTGCCCCCCTTCTCCACCCATATAAGCAACAAGTACACATACAGGCTATTACCATATAGTGGACTATCCCATTGCTTCATATACCAATTTTTATGAGTGTACTCGCAAGGGGGAAGGAATGCCATTATCAAAATCCTGATGCAAAAAACGAAAAAGCATGTACTTTATCCTCTCCCGTCCGCTGTGGTATTCGCATTCACACAAAATGCATATTGACGGAAAGCTTAGTTCTTCAGGAATACATTGATAGCAAAATTATCTTTCTAGCTTAACTAGAGACTCAGTTAAGGTTTACCGAGCACCAAGAAAGTTCGTCGCTTTTTCACCCACCGCTTTCGAACATCGATATGTCACCTAAGACTTACCTGGAAGATCAAAAATAATCCCCATCAACATCGAAGACCTTCTGCCAACGTTCTGGAAGGCCATAGATTCTATCGCGGTAGAACTTGGTGGGCCATGAAGCAAAGAAGGTATCTAGTGCATTTTGAACTTACGAGGGATTTGAACTGGGGTCCTCTAAGGTGATTGTCCAAGGAATGGAACAAGAAGATAATCAGACTTTGCAATGTCCGACGAGTATGGAGGATGCAGTAGTGTTTCCCATCCAAGGCGTAGAATGGTGTCCAGAGTCATCCTAGTCACGTGGGGCTTAGCATTGTTGTGTAACAAGAGGACTCCATTGCGATTCAGAAGTGTTGGTTCCAGAGTTTCGAGTTTTTCTTGAACACGGCTCAACTGCTGACAGACACAGTTTCATTGATCCTCTGACCAGATGGTAGTAGTTCCCGATGCATGATGCCGCGAGCAGTCTATCAAACACAAAGAAGAACTTTCTTCTGATGCAGTGCTGGTTTCAACTGTTTTTTAACCGGTTCACGTGATGCTAACCAGTGATGATGGCGCCGCGGAGCTTTGTACAGGAACCCACTTCTCATTACATATGAACAACCTGTCAAGAAATGGCTCCTTCCTCAGATAAGACAACAAACAAATAATGGCATTCCTCCCCCCTTCGAAGCTAGACCTATGAAACTCTCTTTAACAGTTGACATTGTTAATATTGTTATTAACCGTGTTTATCGTGTACATGTTCAAGCATTTCTTGAATATAGATGTTCCTATTCTGGTAGACCTAATTGCTTTTAGTTTCAAACAGTATAGTGTTTCGCTAGCTGATTACAATTTTTTCCTTATCTGATCACAGTTATCAGAACCGATCGTATTAATATTAGAATCTGTTTCTTTACCTACTTATTTTTTAAAAAAAGAACTGATCGTCTATTTCTACTTTAAAAAACCCGTTATTTTTGTTCATAGAGGAAAGTGTATCAAACAAAAGTGAATATTCATATAGTCGAACGGGATTATTATGTCAATTCAAAGAGGAGTGCTCACAAAGAGAATCATATCACGAAGTTAGTATTAGAATTTTAGAAGGCGTCAAGAGAAAATTAGTTGAATCTATAAATGATTTGTAAAAAAAAAAAAAGTATGTATTTTATTCAAAACAGCTTTCAAATTAGGCCGTGCCGAAGGTAGAGTAGGGCTGGGCGCATTTGAAGTGAAAGCAATGAGTAAATGTGGATAACGCTTTTCTGAGATAATAAGTCAGGTTAATTTATGGAGGGTGCGTGATGTACCAACGCATATGAACAAAATTGCGGATTAATATTAAAATTTTCTGTATACTGTTAAGATTTCATTATTATAGGTATTTTGCCAGTATTTTCAGGTCACTTGCGCAACTAAAAAACTTCCATGCTCCACAGCCTTCCGCTAATTTCTTCGTTTTCACGTTCGATTTTTCTGCTTTGATATCGTCCATTAATTGTAGTCTCCTTCGTCCCCTCCTTCTCTTTCCTGCCACTATATCGTCTATCATGTCCCTTATGATACAGTTTCTAATTAGCCAATGTCCCAACCAGTTTCTCTTCCTCTTCTTAATAATATCTAAAATTGTTCTTTTCTCCTCTACTATTTCTAACATCCTCTCATTCGTTCTCCGCTCGATCCAGTTCATTCTCTCCATTCTTCTCCATACCCACATTTCGAAAGCTTCCACTAGTTTTTCGTCATTTTTGCGTAATGAGTAAGTTTAACTTTTTAAAAATATTTTCCCAAGAAGACTACATAATGAAATTTACATTTAGTTTCATAACTATCAGGTTGGGAATTTCTATCCTGTCTTCAGAAATGACAACACCGTTTAAACAAATGCATTGCTGAAGAGTGAGTAAGAGAACACAGTGGCTCAGCGGTCGAGTGGTCATCTGTAGAATGATGTCTTTGGTTCGATTCCAATAGTTTGAAATAAATATCTGTACGTGAGTTTTTTTCTGGGAGTTTGCAATTTTCTCTCGCACTAGCATTCCACCGGTTCTTTAAGAAGCATTTGATTTTATTAATAAACCTCTCTCTTTAGCTTAAATAACACAATTGTGAGATTTAAATTAAAGAATTCACATTCGAATGAAAACCAATTGTTAATTCACGTACTCTTTTCACTGTTGCATTCTAGAAATTTGATATTCAAACGTTGCATGAATGCGTCACAATCTAATTTTACGCACTATCTCAGAACTATTTGCGAACATTAAAACACAAGTTACAATTTTTGGACTAATTTCAATTCGTGTAGTTGGAAATAGTGCTGATTTTCTCTTAAACGTTACCTTAGAAACCGAACCAGTTGGAGAGCCTGCAGAAGATTTAGTAGCCTCGCTTTTGTGACCACTAATGTCGTTTTCTTACGAACAACTCTTCAAATTTCCACCCGCACCTCATCCTCTTCAGAATTCCACCTCCAAACCACAAGGAAGAAATATATCCCTCCACAGATTTTGAAATTAAATAGCGCCAACAAACTTGACGGTACAATGTTCTCTACTCAAATATAACTTAGTTAAAAGAAGGAAAAATGAGAGACTCTTGAGTCACAACTGTATTGGATGCTTTTAATTAAAAAAAAAAAAAAAAAAAGAAATATAAAAACATCTATGATGGTTCGCCTTCCTTTTCTAAAACGTTTGAAACCAGTTGATCATCTAATACAAAAAGTAGGAAGTTGATAATAGTAATAATAATAATACCAATAATGTTAATATGTCTTCTAAATTTTCACTCAGTAAATTTTAAAGTAGAATTTCTTCCACGTAGATACTGTATATGCAATGTGTAAAAATTCCCACGTGAAATATTGTTAAGGTGGATCACTACCCGGAAGTCAGTACATATTTCAGCTCGTTCTCTTAACTACTAAGCAATGAAATGTTACATATTTTAAATATTGTGCTATAAGAGAAAGTTATGTTTCAGTTACAACACAAGATACAAGTCATTTGGTTGTGTCTTCTGATATCGAAAAAGATAAAAAATAAAAGAAAAATATTTAATTCGTTTTACAATGAGCACACAAGATGGCACTTGATGTTAGATCTTACAAGAAGTGATTAATTTTATGAAATATTTATTTGAATGTGTAAAGTACTTTAAAGTAACGATCTTATTACAAAACAGATATATTGTTTGACCGGTTTTCGTGTTATGTTTAATATTTTATTTAAATATTAATTTACACTTAAGGAAATAGATTTTGAGAAGAAACTTGCGCAGTACGCCATAATGCGTTGTTGCCAAATTTGTACGTTTAATTCCTGGATTCTAAAGTTGAAATTCGAGAAGCGGAACTTAACTGTGAATTGCGATAAGGTCGAAAACTAATTTCTCCAGTAAGTATCCAGCAGAATTCTATGATTACTTCCTTTATTATCTGGCACCAGTAAGAGCTCGAGACTACCTAGTAACGCCGCACTATTCAAGCAGTTTTTATCATAGCACCGAGAACATCTAGTGATCCACCTTAATATTCTTCCAGTTTTACTATACTAGCTGAACTTCGCTCTCTACACAGCGCATCCTTCACATAAGAGCATGAATTTCCTTATCATTCCTCACAACATCTGTACATGTCCCTTTACAGACACAAGTGAAGAACATTTTGATAAAAATATGTGAGGGGTACCATAAAGGGGAGCTTTTTCTATTATTTTTTCAATATCACGCACCGTTTGCAAGATTTGAACCTATTTCCGGTTGGAGTCTCTAATTCACGTATGATCGGTGCTTTCTTTCTTCTTGCATGTAGTATGTAATAAGCAAATACATTACACATGCAATTAATTATAATGTCAGTGATATATGGTGTTCATTGGGCAAAACACTTCAAATAATAAAGATTCATCTTAGACTGGAGAAATGGTTACCCTTCGTTTTTCATGATCATTAGGCCATGGAAACAACGTCTGATCGATATGCAACTCCTGTATACAAATATGTGGTGTTGAAATGTATAACTTGTTGGATATAATTTCAACACTTTTCCAGTGTACCCCTTAAGAATGTAACAAAAATGAAATAACAGACACGTTTTTTTAAAATAGACAATTAGAACTGGACAATCGACACAAAATTTGCAATCCATCAGTAAGAACAGCATCTTTCTGGAGCCTATGGTTCCCGAGAACTCACTGTCGAAAGGTTTGGCTACAAATATATAAACGTAAATAAACATATAAACTTTTCTAGAATTTTAATATATAGATAAAACGTCTCATAGATTTTCAGATATGGAAAATTGAAAAAGTCGTCATTTATATAAGCTAATATGAACTAAAATGAATGAACACTAGAAGTGAAACAATATGTACGATAGTATTGTTACAATTTTTAAACGATTGTTACCAGGCCCGTATCCAGGGGGGTCTAGGGGGGCCGGCTCCCCCCTAAATTTTTGCTGGCCCCCTCTAAAATTTTTACGGTAGGCTTGTAAATGAACTATAATATTGTTGGATCGGTCCCCCTAACTTCAGCCGCCCCCCCCCTAAATTTTTGGGCTGGCTACCGGCCTGATTGTTACTCACTGCTCTAGAGCCTTCCCCGTTGATTTAGTGGCTACTGTAGTTTGTGTGCCTTTGGTGCATGAGATCCTGGGTTCGATACGCAGTAAGAGTACATTGAAATTGGAACACATTACGGTTATTATTATTCCTCCGTAAATGTAAGATCGTGTCTCATATAGCTTTGGTACTAAAAAAAGGACGATAAATAAAGTTAATTTTAACTAATTTCAGTAATTATTTAATTCTGTTTCGCTTTATTCTTTTGATCGAAACCGGATTTTATTTGAGTCCACCATTCACTTTAAAATGTGAAAACATATTTAATATTAACAACATTGAAGTGATGTATGCATCCCTTCTCTAGTCCCGAGACACTCTTTTAAGAATAGGAATGGACTGCATCTAACAGTCATCTCGTTGAACACCAATAGTCCGGTAGCCTTGCTAATCATCATCATTATTATCATAGGTATTCTGCCATTATTGGCAGGTCAGATGAGAAGCTTCCATGCTTAACCTCTTCGTCTTCTCGTACAATTTTTTTTATTTAGATATCGTCCGTCAATTCTAGTCTCCTTCGTCCCCTCCCTCTCTTTCCTGCCACCATACACTCTAGCTCGTTCCTCATGATAAAGTTTGTTCGTTGTCAATGTCCCAACCAGTTTCTCTTCCTCTTCTTAATATTAACTAAAATTATTCTTTTCTCCTCCACCAATTCTAACATCCTCTCATTCGTTTTCAGCTCGAACCAGCTAATTCTCTCCATTCTTCTCCACACCCACATTTCGAAAGCTTCCAATCGTTTTCCGTCATTGTTGCGTAGTGACCATATTTTTTGACCAATAGAGTACAATACTCCACATGAACCATTTTATGAGTCTTTTTCTCATGTTCTTTCGCAGGTCAAAATATAGTTCCGGAGGTAAAATATCCTCGAATTCGGATCTCCAGTAGGGGGATGGTTTTGTGAAGGACAATTTTATGAAAAATTGACAACGTGGGGAAGATAGATAGGGAAAGAAAGACATGCTAAAGCAAAAGGTTTAGGATAGGAACATGGATCGTACATATCATGCTATACGGAGGGAAATTAGAAAATCTTAAATGGAAGGTAATAGGGTATTGAACAGCGAAGAATATAGAATGATTTATTCAGGTAATGAAAAGGGTGGCTATAATGCTTTAAGGCTAAGAGTGAAGAAAATTGCAGGGGCCGAGGTGGCTCAGTGGTAGGGGTCTCGGGTTCAAACCCTGCTCCCGCCAAGTGAACTTTGTGGTGGACAAACACCGTGTGCGTGGGTTTCCTCGGGGTTCTCCCGTTTCCTCCCGCTTTCTTCATTCTACCATTTCATTCATCTCTCATTCATCACCGTCTCCTTTAGCCTAACCGGCATAACCGTGGGACGTAAAACTCAAAAATTTCATTTCATTTCATGAAGAAAATTGCTTCTGACCGTGATTGAAAGTTTGGCTAACTGATTATCAATTTGGTGCTTTTTTCTATTACAATGTTCAGAAAAGTTTCGGACAAATGCATATTTTGAAACGAGACAGCTCAGTTCTATGTGATCATCAAACAAAATAAAGAAAACAGAAGAACTCGTAGTAACTTCATATATTTTAATTGTAAAAGAAAGAGAAAATAGAAATTATTTAATTCATTTTTATTACTGTACAATCTAATTCACTTTTTATTCGAGTTCGGGATAGTCTTTGTTACAATGGTGGTTAGAGCATAGTTATTTTTCAGAAACCAAAAGGAGCATTGCCAATAATAGCTGGCATAAACCACCTACACTCATGTAAACAATTATTCAAAACATACGTAATCCTCATTGTTCCATCATTATATTGGGTTGGTCCATAAGTCCTGGCGTTTGTTTCACATTAGGATGTAAAGTTCCGCATTTGCTGTTTGGTTCCGATCTAGAAATTCGTAGTGGATCATGCCTTCTCAGTCCCACTATACATACAACATCGTTTTGCGCGGCTGAACATCTTGTTTTGCTTGCGGAGTCACCCGTTTGTCGAATATAAGCCGCTCTTTGCATTGCTTCATATTAACATACAGCTATCACTTTTCGTCCCTGTCACAATTCAATAGAGGAACTGCTGCTTGTGTCCATGAGTTGACGGATGACGGGAAAGCAAACTAGCGGAGATCGTAACTCTTTCATTTTTGTTGTTGTCGTTTAAGGCATGAGCTCAACTTTGAAACTTTCCCATCGAGTGAAGGTGGCGCTCCGTGGTACTACGAGAGCATTCCATTATCCCTGCCAATTCCCTCGTCGTTTGGCATTGATCGTCGTGAATAAGCTACAGTCGCCCCGCACCGGACTGAACGGAGCTTCCGGTGCGATGCACGTCTTTGAGTGCGAAATTGCTGTCTTTAAATCGCTTAAATCAATTTTGAGCCGTCCTAAGACGCATCACATCTTCACTATGCACTTTACAAATCTCTCGAGCAGCTTTTGTGACTTCGGTACCTCTTTTAAATCCAAAGGCAGAAGCTGTCGAAAATGCTCTCTTTTCTTGAATTGACACTCCATTTTAATGATCTGACAAAAAATATATATATCAGCATAAAAAGAAACTAAATACACTATATTATGGAGCACATAATTCGCTATCAAATACCATAAAAACATTGCAAAACATTTTAGTTTCCAGGCAAAATTTTCACTAACACGCCAGGACTTATGTGTCAACTTAATACATTCCAGCTATAAACATATGCAACAACAAAGAAATAAGCACTACTAACACCACATAGCAAACGTGTAACACAAGAAATAATTATTTTGTTTTATTCAGCGCACTTGAGTACACAAAGACATACGAAACATTGAAATCAATATCTATAATCACGTCCTTGGAGACATAATAAATTAAATGAGCAGCTCGAGGAACACAATCCTTTGAAATTGAGTTATTCGGTGGAATGTGTTGTGATCGAACCACAGAACAGTATGTAGGTAGTTTAGTTTCGGAAATGTACCTGCGGAATGCAGGATAAGCTTTTTTGATATGTGTCGTTGTATTGCATTGCATTGTATGGGAATGTTGAACTTCTGTTTCAGTTTCCTCAAAAGTTAGAAAATGTTGCATACCATTGCTTTACCTAGGCTACTCATATACATGCTTGTTCGACCTAGTTCCCAGAAAAAATAAGTCTTAGCTTCTAGAATATATTACTATACCCTGGCCGGCGAACGATGGTTTCTGACAGCTCAGCTCGCGAGGACAACTGAGGAGTGCAGTGTTGCCATGTGCTTCTCGTGCACGGGGAGAATCGTCTGCTTTCTCGTTGAGGCTGAGAGGGGGTGAGTGAAATTTTGCTGAGAGGGGGTGCGGTGGTTACCATGGAAACGCGACAGGTTCTGAGCCTAAGGTTGGTTGACCTGCTGTCTTCTGCTCGCTCGCCGTGGCCTTGTGCAAAGCTGTCAGAAATCATCGTTCACCGGCCAGGGTATAACAGAAATGTTAGCATATGCATAATTTGTAAGTGTTGATCTCAGGCGCGCACCCAGGAAATTTTGTTGGGAGAGGTTCAAGGTTTGGGGAGGGGGTACAGCATTATAAGCCACTACATCTATGTAGTATAGAACAGGTATTATTCTACACCCGAAAAGGCGATAAGTAATTGTAAAGTATTTCCACCTGTATATTCAAAGATAATGATAGAACTAGATCGTTTTTAAAAGAAGAGAAATAATACAGGTCCAATGTAAGATCAAGTCTTCATGCTACAGAAATAATTTCTCTGCTAAATAGATATAGTTTTATTGAGAAAGTGTGCAAATGTATTTTGAGTTAGGAAGATTGGGAGGGGGAGGGTCCGGACCTGGTGGACCTCCCTTGTGGGTACGCCTCTGATTCTGTGGAAAAAAAACTTAATGATTACGTTTTTCTGAATGACCATTGCTGACACTACTTATCTTTGTACTAAAATATTTTTGTCATTGAACATCAATATAATAGTTCTACAAATCATTCGTTGGAACTAGAAAACGATCTACATTCACCGATTTTTTTTCTTGTTGAGAAATTTATTTTCTCTGATTTTTGAATCTCCTTCAAGTTCTTTTATTCAGAACATATAGTAACTAAATGCTTTTTCGTATTAGAATGATAAACGAGAGATGGAAAATTCTGTTATTTTTTATCAACAAAATTAAAGCGCTAAAGAAAAATCTTAAAATCTCCGACGCAGAGGAGTCGTTGAAAATATTTCCTTTCTTGTATCGAGAGAATTCAAATCGGTAAATACGAGTATTAAAGTTTTCTGGCTTCAAGCTAAAGACAGAGACATTATGCTATTTTCTAAATCTTGTATGCAACAATTCAGACCTCAAATAACGTATGTTTCCTTAGTTTGAGGACATAAACCATTAATTTTACAGGGCTAACTTTGGTTCATGAGTCGCCTCTGACGGAGACAGGTGCGGGAACGTGATGGCTTAGTGAAGCAGCTCTAGTGGCTTACCCTTCCCACTGGTCTAATGGCTAGGTCGTGAGCTCTTGATGTACAAGGTTCTCGATTCGTTTCCAAGTGAGAGAGCCTTTGGAATATTAACTGTCCTTGACATTTAGAGACGGCCACGAGCGAGTTCGAGCGAGTTTTCATCGAAACTTGACTCGACTCAAAACAGACATCTTTGAGCTCGACTCGAGAACTCAGCTAGAAAAAATTCCCTTAACTCGACTCGAATTTGACTCGAGTCGAGCCAAAACGTGACAAATGCTTTGCGTAGTTCCAAGTACTTTCTTCATTATTATTATTATTATTATTATTATTATTATTATTATTATTATTATTATTATTATTATTATTATTATTATTATTATTATTATTATTATTATTAACAAAACCGTGTATAAACATGAAAGACAGGTGGTTTGTATCTGAATACTAAAAACTAGTTGACTGCTGACCTCGGTAGCCGTGAAGTATAGGAGATAAGGACATCATCCATGAAGTTCTGGGTTTGAATTCCGGAGGAAGAAGTATTCGAGCTCGAGCCACAAATTGTTAGAAGTTATAGGGCACCGCCAAACATGTTCAAAACTGTTCGGCCCGGGTTTAGGGTTGTCAGCGGCTCGAGGCTGACCCAATTCACTATCCAGCCGAGTCAATAGCTCACCCAATCGAGCTTGCTCAAGCCGATGGCTCACTTGAACCGAGTCGGTGCTCATCCTAACCGAGCTGGCTCGAGCTGTTCTTTCAGTTAAACCGAGCTGAGCCGGTTGATATCACTACCAAGGTTGAGCTTCTGCTTGGGGTCAAAACTTCGACCGTGTAGGTCTCAGTCTTGGTGATAAGAACTATATACTTAGAGGAAGTTCGGGTATTATGGAATAGTCGGATAATATGGAATACCTCATTATCTCACCTGTAATGTGTTGCTTCCAAGCTGAGAGGAAAGAAACTACTACCTCACGTTCCCATGATGCTCCACACCCAGTCTCCTTGTGATTGTAAAATTCGTTGTGTTGGTAGACGTGAAAATCTAATTTCTTATTTCTGAAAACTTTTACAGGTAAGTGTTTTACATCTGTATTTTCCTATTGAAATGTAGTAAAACAACAATTCTTTGTTTACTATGACGTTGGATACACAAAGTGGTAGTTTGATAAACGCCATCATTCTATACGCCTTCGAATGCGTTTAACAGCTCTTTCGTTTCCAAGTTGGCATGGAGGGCAATATGGAATACCCGCAAGAGAAGCATGGTACTCCGTATTCCGTATGATATTCCGATTACAAAATATTTATCGATATTGGGCAAGTAAATATACATATATGATTACAACAATACTAAGTGTATTTTTATTACAGCAAATTTTCTGATGATACACGAGGTGAGCTTTGGTCCTGCGTTTATCATGTTTAATGTGAGCACACAATGACTGTGCCGATCCTGAAGCAGAGTTTTATATCTATGACTTTTGCAAGTAATCACATTCAGTTATGGCTTGGCATACAGAATTTTCATATATTGTCATTGTATTCATTGTCAGGGGCGTCATTTCAGACTTCCCTAGGGGGGGGGGGGAAAGAGCACCACTGACATAAGACTTTCACGTTTTGTACTAGTATATTAGTAGGCAATCTATTAAAGTATATGTATTCCTCAAACACTTGGGGGGCAATTGCCCCCTCCTGCCCCCCTAAATGACGCCCCTGTTCATTGTATGTTCAACAGAAAACTCATTTCATTTTTCTATACAGAATTTGGTATTACATGTTACCCGACTATTAAATGTTACCCTCCAAAGTGGTTTCTTTACAAATTATAAGTATTGCCCACCCCTGTACCGAAACTTCTTTATCAAGATAAAGAATAAATAAAGCCAAATATGTAAGGCGTATATTTGTTTTCCTTTTTGTTTCAATGTGCAATTCTTAACTGAGTTACAAACGAAACAAAAATGGTATTCCACTTCCCGAACTTCCTCTATATTGGTGCTGACGACATTTGAGGCTGTCCAGTTATAAAAATCCATTGTCGTCTCGTTAATCGAGACGAGACGAGATGCGAGCAACACTAAAAATATCATCTCGTAAGCAACACTAAAATAATCCACATTACTGCTTACATTTCTCATGGCTTTCGCTTTCCAGTCTATTCAGGGAATGATTTGAAAATGAGTTTAAACGAGTTGAACGAGCGAGCCATTTTTTCAAACGCGATTCGACTCGGAACTCGACTCGAGAAAGTATTTTTGACTCGACTCGAATTCGCTTCGAGTTTAGAGTCGAGTCGAGTTTTAGCTCGACTCGTGCCCATCTCTATTGACGTTTCTGTGTTCGTGTCCCTGTCGTTAAAGGTTATTGTAAATAACTGTAAAACGAGTATAATTGTGTAGAAAATAGAGACAAGTTATTGAAATACGTTCGGTGAATCAGTTAACTTTATATAAAAAGTGACTAGCCCATGCGCCTTTGGTGTACGTGGTCCAGGGTTCGATCCCCGCTAGAAGAGGCTTTGGAATTTTAACTGGTCTGGATATATTTGTGTTTGTGTTCCTGTCCACTTTCATAAGGGTAAGGTAAAAAAAAAAAAAAAAAAAAAACATACGAGGCAAACTCAAGTGCTCTGCAAACTGAGGAATGAGAAGCTTCTATAGGCAAGTTTCAGGAATCCCAGCTGTATGTAGTATGGAATTTGATCGTTTGAAATTATATAAGGAAACCGTATACAGGCATTTTGGATACATTGTAACCAGAACACAAATTTTTCATTTAAGTCCGATAGAGCTACATCACAATATTCAGGGTGAGGAAAGATTTGAGATTTTACAAGTAGTAACTTAGTTTTAGTTCGTGGGATTTTCTGTAGTTTGGTGAGTGAATGCAAAGACCAGAACGCTTGTTTACACAATGATTTGAGGTTTCCACTCAAGAAATTTCTCTATTATCCTGAGTTTGTGATGGTTTCAGAAAATATACATGAAATTATTTTCAACAAACTTAAAAAGTTTGTTACTCTCTCTCTCTCTCTCTCTCTCTCTCTCTCTATATATATATATATATATATATATATATATATATATATATATGTGTGTGTGTGTGTGTGTGTGTGTCTTACCTTCTATATTTTTAATTTTGAGCCGCCCATTCGATAGAGCATCAAACACCATGTGAAAGGATTGAAGGAATTTTTCGCGTCACTCTTACCGTTCCCGAGATATTGACCTAAAAAGTTCCGATTTCGGGAGATTTAAGGAGCCTTATTTCGAAAACCGCAAGTCATAGAAAGATAATATTAGTGTTGATCAATACCTAAGAGAATGGTGAGCATTGTGGTAGCAAATAGTAATCGGTGGTCACTGGCCAACTGGCCACCGTTCCCCATATATTGGCTAAAAAGTTCCGATTTCGGGAGATTATTGTCTCGGAAACCGTGTCATAAAGAGATGATATTTTGCTATTTTTTTTTTTTTTTTTTTTTTAATTTTGAGCATGTGCCTTCGTAAAACAACATATCGTAGAACGTTTTAACAGATCTCTTAAACAAAACATGTGGAACAAACATTAGTGCTCAAGGAAATTATAAATGGATAGATATATTACAAGAATTGTTTAATGAATATAATAATAAAGTACATAGAACAATTGGTATAAAGCCTATAGAAGTTATTAAAAAATAATTATTTTTAGTTCGTTCTGGCAATGCTCTTGGAGCATTCTTAACTGGTTTAAATTATATTATAACTTGAACACTTTTATACGAAGATAGGAATGCGCCGACCTACGCATTCAACAATTATTTTTGACGTTAAGTATAATGGTTTATTCTTAACTTGTACTGTTCTACTCAGCAATCTGATTAAACTGTCGTCTTACGTTAGATAAGGGTACAGACGATACTTAAAGAAAAATCACAGCTGTAGAAATAAGTGTAAAAAATAAAAAATGTGGCTGAAACAGGCATATGAACAAGGAGCGTAAAGTACCATAAAGTAATCTCGTACTAATCCACTTTACAGTAGTGTTGTTATTTTGTTGTGTGATTTCTCATTGGGAAGCAAGAGGCGACAAGGTTTATACCAACACATGTCATGAGCGCTCGTCAATGCTAGAGACAAGATTAATTGGATGTATTGTGGAATGAAGCATACCCACGAACGTCAACTCTGCGGTATATTACAAGCCTGAGAGAAATGACTACTGTGAGAGGAGAACCACATGCACAGCTTATAGCGTATGTGTGTTTGTGTGTGTATGGAATTCTGGGGATTTTGTGTGGGTGAGAAAATTCGATGATGAGCCTTGTTACTTTCATCTAGAAACACACACACACACAAATATACAAGTCCTCCCTCCCACTTCTTTCCCTAACATTGTAAAGAGTATCATAACATTGACGTGATGATACGACCAGCAATTGTTTGGCAAAATTTTTCCGAGCTACATGCAGAGAACATAGCATTTCGCAGAGAAAATGTAACGAACCGAGGATATAGTATGTTGCCTAATTGCTTCATGGCTCGTGGAAGTGGAATTGAGTTCCGATTAGCTTTTTAAAGGGGAGGGGGTGGAGCTAACGGTCGCCGAGGAATGTTGAAAGTGTCATACATATCAAATGAAACACACACAAACAGTAAACAGTTTTTGCTGATCAGTAGAAAATAAAAGAGTTAAAAAAGTACGCCAACTCTCTCTCTCCCTCTCAAACACACACATACACTCACATACATTGTACTTGCCAATGTGTCTATAGTAACATAACCTACATTCCAAACTGATACGATGGATGCACACTTACTGGTAACGATTGCCTATATTCCAGTTCAGTGGAATATATGTATATATGTATGTATGTAAAATAAAACGCATATATATACGTACGAGATACGTTAAATATTGGAGAGTAGGGGAACATAATTCCCGGATCACAGATCCACATTTATCGCTAGCTAACAAATTGCAGGATAAAATATTCAAGAAGACTTAGTTGTGTTGGCGAATGTATTCATTCATTATGGTTATAACAAAAGGACTGATGACATTTGACGAAGTTAACTGTATCTCTGACGATAATTATAGCAACCTAATATTTGCTTTGAGTTTTGGTGTCCAATCTCTCTCTCTCTCTCTCTCTCTTTCTCTTGCGATTTTTTTTGTTCAGATCTACAGAAAGTAAGACCAGTTACACTTTAGCTAAACTTGAATACACAGGGTGGTTAAATCGTATTTTCTGAAATTCCAAAGGATGTTTCTTGTATCGAAAACAAAAGCATGTCGAGAAGTGCCTAGTTGAGCATGGTTAGCCGTCGAAAGTGCAACAAAATAAGCTTGAATGTAATCAAGCTCAGAACCAATGATTTTAGGGAAGTATTTATGAAAGGGTAATACAGTGTGTCCACATAAAGCCTTCCTGATTACAAATATTAACTGCGTGGAAACTATTAGTGCCAAAGAATAAGGTTTACAGCATCTTGAAGAGGAATTCAATCCGTTTCTTTGTTGTTAATTGTTAATTGTTTTTATTTGTAGGAGGTGTTCAGTAAGAAAGTTTATATGAATTTTTATTATTTTGTTACAGATGTTCATGAACAAAGATGACAGAAGCGTAAGAGAGAGCACAGTGTGTAGTGCGGTTGGCTGAGACTAAATCACCAATTACCGTGCAAAGGAACTTCAGACAAAAGTACCAACGGGATCCACCAGACGTCAAGACCAGTAAAACATGGTTTGAGAAGTTTCTAGCCACGAGAAGCCAGCCTTAAACCGAACGTTTCCACAGCGATGGATTGGACACGATTGACCCACTCCTTAATCACTGCGATCTCCCAACATAACCCCTATGGATTTCTTCCTATGGGGTATGTCAAAGATAGAGTCTACGCAACGCGATATTCCTGTACTTCGTCACAAAATTGAAAAAGACATCAACTTGATTACACCGGACATGCTACACAACTTGACGGGAGATGGAATATCGACTGGACATTCTGAGAGCTACTGACGGGACCCATATAGAAGTGTATATGTAGATTAAAAAAAAAAAAAACTGTTTGTGTTGCTCTTCAAAATGTCGCAAACCGTTATTCTCTGGCACTAATGGTTTCCATGCAATTAATATCTGTAATCAGGGAGGCTTCATGTGGACACTCTGTAGAGAAACTTGCCAAAGATATCCAATGGTCTACGTTAGAAAATGTTACGATAAGCATGGAACAAATTTTGCAAAGAAGGGGGGTTACATATGGCAATTTCAAGAGAAGAAGACAAGCGTAGATTATGCTACCGAAGATGCAAAGTTGTCAAATATACCTTAACAATGTCTTGTTTAAGGTTTTCCCGGATCTTAACACCCTGATCATTTGTAGATAGGGAACATGTTTTATAGTTTATGTAGCAGGAACAAAAGGCGGTAGTGGCAGCAAATCGTAGGAGCCCTCGCAAACGTAGGAACCCCCAGGCCCCACAAGCGTAGGAGCCCTCAAGTTATGACACTGTATTTCCATAAGACTTGTTTTCCTGTTCCGCAGGGGGAGATAGAAGACAGTTTTCCTCCCACGGGTAGACAGTTAAATGTTAGAAGTTGGAGTTACAGAATACATACTAATGTATACTACGTGCATGATAGAAGCAAAGAACAGTAAGTTATACTGTTCAAAGTGTTGCCGCACATTTTACTTATAAACAATACTCTAAATGGCGTATCATGGATTTTTCACTCCAAAAATTTCCAAAAGTAGTAAGGATTATTTTGGAAAATTATAAAATTTTCTGATGAATTATATCCATCATTAATATCCGAGACGTACACCGAGGTATCCATATAATTCCAGAGAGAGAAATCTAAACACATGTTTGGTTAATTTGGATGTCCAAGAAATAGGTTCAACAGGGTCAATACATATGTTTCGGAGTTTGGCACTTAGAACTGATGTACTTGTATGTGTAAATGTATGAAATAGTCATCCTGTGGGAACCATACATCGTTTCACAGTTAACGATACGTCTTCGAGTAAGTCAAGCAAGAAAGCTAAGGTAACCGATACCAGAGAATTGAGTTGCCATGTATGCTGGATCGATCAAAACATTGTCGATAATGCTAGCCCAAACGGTTATCGACAAACACTGCTGAAAATCAAGGTTTCGTGGTGCTCTTGAATTGTTCGCCGCTCAAACATGTTCATTGTCACCACTGAATATCCCTTTCCCGTGAGTACAATTTTTATTTATTAATATGTATATGAGTACAAAACAGTTACTTAACAATCTTGATAGACGATTCAGTCAGAGGAGAGGCCGAGCTTCTGCTATTTATGGTTCTGTTTTTCAGAAATTATTTTTATATTATAAGATAGCGGGTAAATAGTTAATATAAATAGTTTGCACTTCTTTGATTCTCAGTGGTAGGGTGTTCCAGGCCTTAACACATTGGTACCTGATACTTTTGATACCATAAGTTAATCGTGGTCTTGGTTCTTCAAGTTCTTTGTTTGTCTTTAGACGTGTACTAACTGAGTGTTTTATTTCAACAAATTGTGTTGAAAATATAATTTCATCTTTCCTGAGGATTCTGTACATTAGGCAATTTATCCTATAAAAAAATAAAGTGTATCTATATTTCTTATTAGATAAATTTTATCTAATTGTAATACGTTCAGTTCGTGGAATAGCGGTTCTGTAGGCGCAAGAAATTGTTCATTTTTTAAATTATTCTTATACTTTCTTCTGAAGAACAAAGAGCTTATACTTACTGTGAAAGTTGCTTTACCAATGAACATAACCATATCTGGGAAATTCGGGTTTTGTATACAATTCAGAAGGAAGCCTGCGCAAAATTAGTACGGTGGGAAGCCAATCCCTGGACATGGTAGAAATAGGACGGATTGGGAGCGGAAGGAAATACTATATTTAGTTCTAAGTAATAATGAGTGTCATAAAATAATAAATAATAACATTCATAAATACAAGATTAAATTACCTGAATAAAAGCTAAATACCAATGCAAAACTTAGAACTATAAACAAAGTAAAAGATGATAATATTAGGAAATGTCCAAAACACTACTTTCAATACCTTGAGAGTAAACACAATACTAGCATTTTTAGTGTCAAACTAAATAATTATATTCACATTCAAAGTTGGTCTTGCACAATAATTATCACTTATCCTTATGTAAAAGGAAGATTGTTCTCGTTGTTTGAGAACTAGGTGGAGAAAGAAGGAAGTACGTATATATAAAAAGTTGCTCGAAAAGGGAATCGAAGAACCTAAAAAAGAATCGAAAGTCGTGTGGTGACATATCTCTCCGTCAATGGCAGCCACCGCAAAGGAAGAAGGAATCTCTCCTTTTAAATTACAATCTCTCTGAAACACTGTTCACTTTGCCAACGCGACACAAAGTTGCAAAGCGTTGTAGAAGAGTGACTAGAATTCGTAAACACAAGAGTCTAAGGAGACTACCTCTGTCTTCGGTAGAAAAGAAGCGAGTGTAGTATTGATTCTGTTGCCATTTAAAAGCGTTATTTCGTAATTGCGGCATTCAATCATACCGTGTTAATTAAATAAGTGACTGAACTGAGCAAGTTACATGAATAGATATCAAAATTGTCTTCAAAAGGTGATCAGCTTTTGAGGTGTTCAATCGATAACACACTGAAGATTAGACAACTAGTAATTTTAACTTTTGTCCCGTTATAAAGGCCATGCAGAAGTAACACGTTTGACAAAGTGGATACTTTCAAATATCTAGGATCAATATTGATAGATCAATATCATATCCACGAAGAAATTAAATGTCGACTGAAAGCAGGGAATTCGTGTTATTACTCAGTTCAAAATCTTTTGTCGTCGCGAATTCTGTCGAGGAATTTGAAGCTTAAAATATATAAAACGATAATCATACCTGTTTGTTCTGTATGGTTGCGAAACATGGTTGGAAAAAACATAGACTGAAAGTATTTGAGATTCAGATTCTGAGACGAATATTCGGACCCACGAGGAACGAGAATGGGGAATGGCGGAAACTTCATAACGAGGAACTACATAATTTATATCGTTTACCAAACATTATTAGGGTCTAAAATCTACACGAGGCTTAGGTGGGCAGGTCATGTATTCAGAATGGAAGAAAGCAGGAACGCTTTTAAAGTCTTAAATGGAAGTTCAATCGGAAAACGACTGCCAGAAAGACCTAGTTGCAGATGGGAGGACAATATTAAGATGGATATTGCAGAAATATGAAAACAATGTAGAAACTGGGTCCAGTTAGCTAAGGATAGAAGTCAATGGAGAGCTTTTGTGAAGGCGGCATTGAACCTTCGGGTTCCATAGGCCATAGAGTTAGTTAGTTAGTTATAGAGACTGTAGTAGGAAGGAGCACTTCTCACATTTTATTTTTCTAAAGGTTGGATAATTGGATAAAGACATTATTTTTCATAAGAAATGCTGAAAGTAGCTACTGAACATTTGTTTGCAACTTCGCATGCAGTATTATTGAGAATACACAAGATCCTGCTACTGTTGCAATGACCTATAATGTGTAAACAATATGAGGTAGAGATAAAGAGATTCCTTGTAACGCGTTCTGCGTCTCTTAAAGTTTTATATACATATTATGTTATGTGTTTGAAACGTGTTCTACAAATATCTCAAAGTTCTCTTTACTCTCTTTGCAGATTGAAATTTAAACAATGATGGTAGCACAGAAAAAGTTCGGAATATTTTCATAGAAATTTACAAGAAAAAAATTGTTTTCTAACGAAATTATTACTATGAAAACCCTTTATACTGCAATATATATGCAATATATATGCAATATATATGTAGGGGTTGACAAAGAATCTAAAAACAATTCATACAGGACACGTAAGTTTGGCCCTTCACTGTACAACACGTGTTACGGTTGCCGATCTTTTTTTTTTTTTTTTTTTTTTTTTGTTTTCAGTGTGTCATGTGAAACTTCCTCTTCCGTCAGCAATAACCAGTTCACCTGTAAGTGTCGTGGTGTGAAAGTGGTACGGTGAAATGGGCGACCTGATAGACTTTCAAAGAGGCATGATCGTTGGTGTTCGTCTGGTTGGAGCTTTAGTGGTAACAGTGGCAACATTGTGGGGATATCGAAAGGCACTGTGTCCAATGTCACGAGGGCATACACAATTCATCGGCAAACGACGTCTGCAAAGTACAACAGTGGTCGAAAGACAATTCTGTCAGATAGGGACCGGAAGGCTTTAAAACGGATTGTAGCAGCTAAAAAGAAGACCACTGCAATGAAAATGACGTCTGAACTCAATTCCGGCCTACAGAACACAGTTTCATCGAAAACAGTGCGACGAAAACTTCATAAAATGAAATTCATGGTAGGGCCGCTATCGCCAAACCCCTTGTCACAGTAGTAAATGCGAAGAGGCGTATCCAGTTGTGCAAGAACCACAAGACGTGGACTCACGAGCAGTGGAAACACGTAATGTGGTCCGCTGAATCGACCTTCACCTTGTTTCCAACAACCGGTTGTGTTTACGTATGGAGAACACCGTCGCAGGCCTATGATACAGACTGTCTGCTCCCAACTGTAAAGCATGGGGTGGTTCTGTTACAGTATGGGCAGTGATATCGTGGTTTTCTGCAGGTCACATCATAGCCCTGCATCAAATGATGAATACTAAGGCGTATGAGGTCATTTTGGGGGACCAGGTTCTACCCATGGCTCAAATATTGTTCCCTGATGGTGATGGCATCTACCGAGGTGATTTGGCACTCTGTCACACTGCAAAAACGGTGAAATCATGGTTTGAGGAGCATGACTAGGAGCTGTCACACCTCCCCTGGGTCCCACAATCACCAGATCTGAACATCATTGAGCCATTGTGGTCTGAGTTAGAAAGGCGTGTTTGGTCTCATTACCCTCCACCAGCAACCCTTAAGGGACTGGAGCATGTTTTGGAGGAACAATGGTACACAATTCCACACACCACGATTCAGGAGCTGCATACGCCCATTCCACGTCGGATCCAAGCTGTTTTGGACGCAAAAGGAGGCCCCACACCATACTAGGTATGATTTTCATACTTTTGCAAACGTTTTAGATTTTTTGTCCAACCCATATATATATATATATATATATATATATATATATATATATATATATATATATATATACCGTCTATATAGGGTGAGTGGAGCCAACTTCAAAGTTGAATATTGCGCAGGCACGATAGGATGGATGTAGCTGGGGAATGGAAAGCAGATATGATGCTATTCCATAAGAAGACTGCAACAGTTACAATATACCTTTAACGTAATATCAAGTAAGTATTAAATGTCTAAACAATCGTTCCACTTTAATGAACGATGTCCATGGTAACTGTTATGGTATTCCTATAAAATAGCATCTTCTTCTCTTCCAATCTACTCCCCCATAACCCACTCCATGGTATCGCGCCTGCGCAATATTCAACTTTGAAATGTGTCCGTCGGCTTCGAGCAAACCTGCATTTGTATAATCTCAGATATTTTTATATTTGTACTTTGTATTGATTGTTTATTTGGATCTGCTATAATTAAATAAAGTAATATATTTGAAATATAAGTTTATAAACATTTTTCTCCATTATTGCGAAACATTATCTATTTAACCTTAGAATTCTAATAAATGACATATTACAATAGAGTAGTTTTCCACAATTGGTGGTTCACTGACCCCTAGAAATGCGTGAACAGATTTGAAGGGTTCGTGGCATTATTTACCTCTCATAATTTATATAAAATATAAATAATGCCATGGACTCTTGTATATGTGCTCTATATGTTTAGGGCTTACAAAATAAATACAGCTCTGTAATTCAATTGTTGTTAATATTTCTGCCTATTTCTGAACTACTACTACTACTACGCAAGTGACAAAATTTAAAGTTGTGTGATATAAAAAAAAGGGGCCCACATCTCTCAAATAATCAGGTACCATTGGTATAAAGTATTATTACTAGGGGAAGTCAGAAAATAAGTTTCCTCAGGAGAGCGAGTAGAAACTGGGAAAATAAGACAGCGTTTGCTCGCGCAACACATTCAGACACAAGTGGGTATTGTTCGTCCGCGATCCTGCAGACGGCTCCGTTGCAGCTCCTGCGCAAAGCGTAGAGATGAGTCTCTCAGTCTAAGCCTGGTAGATATGGGGAGAAGGCGCATTCACTAGGGATAGGCAAAACCGATCTTTATAAAAACCGGAAACTGGTTTCTAGAAAAACTAAAACCCGAAAAAACATTTCGGTTTTCTCCGAAACCGGTTCCGGTTTTATCCGAAAACAGGTTCTGTTTTCACCAAAACCGGTTCGGGTTTTTCACCGGAACCAGTTTCGGTTTTCTTCAAAAACCGGTTCGGGTTTTCACCGAAGCCAGTTTCGGTGAAAACTTTTGGAAAGCACATAAATCTATTTCTGTGGAAACAGATTCGGTTCCCGGAGAACAACGAAACACTATTCTGGTCAGAAATAGAACAAATTAAAAAAACAACCGGAACCGTTTTTGAAGAAAACCGAAACCGGATCCGGTGAAAAACCGAACCGGTTTTGGAGAAAGCTAATAACCGGTTCCGGTAAAAACCGAACAGGTTTTAAAGAAAGCCGAAACCGGTTTTGGAGAAACCCGAAACCGGTTTCGGTGAAAAACCTAACCTGTTTTTGGAGAAAACCAAAACGGTTTTTTTGAAAATTTTCAGAAACTGGTTTCGGATTTTCTGAAAACCGAAAACCGAAAAATCGGCTTTTGTGCCCACTAGTAGTTTTGACGTCGTGGTCAAAGGAGGAAGAGGTAGCGGTTGTCCGCTATGAATGGGCATGTAGCGTATCGGAAGCAGAAATCCATAACCGCCTCGTGGAAGTCTATGTGCCTGATGTGATGTCGATACAAATGATGCGGATATGGTTTCGCTAATTCAGTGAAGGGCATCAGCAAGTGATGGACACACCGAAACCTGGAAA
Organism: Thermobia domestica; assembly: GCF_964235325.1. Taxonomy (NCBI): domain Eukaryota; kingdom Metazoa; phylum Arthropoda; class Insecta; order Zygentoma; family Lepismatidae; genus Thermobia; species Thermobia domestica. Next base: position 277,189,470 of record NC_137462.1, read on the forward strand.
GACGTGCACGGCCACTACAGACGAAAATGCCAGGATGGTGGATGACATGATTAAAGCGAACCGGAGTCACATAAGCTGTTCGACACTTCTACCGTATGCAGAGCCCTGATCTTTTCCTGGAAGGTTTGATTTTTGAAGCTTATAGACCGGCATGATAAATGTTTCAATATACGTGGTAATTATGTGGAAAAATAAAAATACACTCATGTCCCAAATTATTGTCGCATGTCTATAAACATGTTGTTGTAGGAATATAATTTGATAATGAATTCGCCCGGTATTTCTTATGATGTTAGTATGTGTATAATCAGCAAAGATATGTATGTGTAAAATTTCATGTCAAATGAGCAGTAAATAAGAACAATAAATCAAAAATAGAATTTTGATGTCCATTTAGCAACATTTTATTTTACTGGTTATAATTTTCGTATTTATAATTCTTTTCATATCAAATTTACCACAAATATACATTTCCCGATTATACATAGTATCAGTATTAAAATACCCTGCAAAATCATTATCAAATTTTATTCTTACAAGAAGACAGTTATTGATATGCGATAATAATTTTAGACATGAGTGTACATCTGAACTTTAATGTCACATGCTATTTTTGGTCTTGCATCCACATATCTGTCCACAGTCGCTTGGGAAAACGTACTTTTGGACTCCTCCTCGTAATACAAATCAATACTATTACCATTTTTACCTGACACCTCATTCGTAAACCTGCATACTTCACGCTCCGCCCGTGTCTTGCTCTTGGCTTTCTGACCCCTTTAGCGATTTCAGATGAAGTATTGAATTCATTGAGTCTCAAATTCTCAAGACTACTACTACTACTACTACTACTACTACTACTACTACTACTACTACTACTAATAATAATAATAATAATAATAATAATAATAATCCTCACCAATTTATATTTATTATGGGTATGTATCTTCTGGAGCCTATGTGTATACTTAAGGCGGACATTTTAAAATATGATTGGTACAAATTGAAGTTAGACCATGATGTTAAGCATACATGGTCTAACTTCAATTTGTACCAATCATATTAGATTATGCTTGACATCCATATTAGATTACCTTTCACCTTATTGCTTGTTTTCATTGTTTTGCCTTTATGGTCACACTAGTATGTGTATATGAGAGAGTGTCATTTTGGGTTTAAGTATTAATGATTTTTCTATAACCATTTATCTCTTTGGTCAATCCTGGGACACGGATACCGTTCAAGAAATTTGATGCATGCTAGATGCAGGAAGATTCCTTGTACATTAGAAATTTGTGCGATTAAGACGACATGCAAAAAAACTAGCTCTTAAAACATTTCTTCTTTAGGCGTTTTGAATCTAAATTCTTTCAATCTTGACACGGGTAGTAAACCATCTTTGGTAATATTCATCTTACCAACACTGTTTTATTTTTCCGTTTACACACGAATGTTTTCTTTTTAAAATTCTACTGTATAGTATCATTTCTAGTCCTTTTTTATCGAATTCCATCCGCTTTTCTTATAGTCCATGCTTTTCCCACATGATATTTGTAACAATAGATCAATGATAAACTAAAACATGTATGCCAAAACCTGAGAGAAATACACGTGAAACAAAGAGAAGACCGTTTGTTGAATATTTTACTGTTTAGTATAACATGGAGAATGTGAAAGTAAGACAAGGGGCTGACAGTTTAACGCCTAAAGTTCCAACGCACAATATTAAATATTTATCTTAGTCTTCAGCTGCTCTGACACACTTTAGACCTGTATTTCTCCGTAAGTTCTCGTAGGGTTTTCATCATTGTTTCTCCGTGTAACTTTCAGACACAAATGCTATTGCTTTTATTGTACTTCCTATCTCATTTGTGTAGAAAACTAAAAGTATATTTGTTTATCAACAAGCAATTACTTTTGGAATGTGGCTAAATGGCACAGGATCTGGCTAAAATAGTTAAAAGTTTCTTAGATTATAGATGAATTTGCAGCTAGCCGAGTTCAATAATAAAATAACCTAAATACACTTCAAACGTATTCTAATATTCTTAAATTAAACAATGTCATCCTTTCACAATCATAAACTTTCATGAATCATCCGTTTCCTTTAACTCTAAGCCTATAAGTGTGGGACGTCTTTCTTTTTCAGAAAAATTAACAAAATACTTACAAGCAAGGGGCGCGATATCGAGACTTGAATTGCGGAATAAGAGTTACATGTACTGAAAGAGCATCATGTAGTTAGTAAGTTACCAAATTGTTAGCTGCAGTCCGCCAGTAGGGAAAAAGTTATGGGACTGTAAAGTTCAGAACCTGGCGTACGAAAACCACACAAAACTTAGCATTTGGCTTGTTCCTCTTTGTATTGACAAGAGATAATGAACTCTAACATATTCCTATCACAGAACATGATGTTTGACATAAGAAAATCTGTATGAGAAGAATTGTCAGTGTTGCCGTCCATAGAAATTATAGTGTTGCCAGAATAAGAATACCTCGAAAAGCTTGCAAGCAAATAGTTGGTGATCGGAACTTGCGTTGCACAATACGGGTTATAAAGTATATTCTGAAAGAGCATCAATCATGAAGTGACCACGTTATTAGCTGCAGTCTGCCAGTAGGGCAAAATTATGGAGCTGCAAAGTGAACATGAGAGACTATGACAAACAGAAGAAGTAACCTGTTTGTGTGTGCAATAGCAAATGGTATTTGTTTGGGAAGGGCAGATAGCTATGTAAATGACAATGTTAAGCCACACAATTGATATGAAGAGCAGAAAGTATCGAGTGATCCAAACAAAAACAGTTAGTACAATATGCACACCGGACGATAGCCAGCGACGCGCAGTGATAACACATTTCTGTGGTGAGGGAGTCAAAACAGTACTGAATTGGTGTCTGGAATGCTTGCGGTGCGATGTCCAGGTATCTCGCTTTATAGAAAGCAAAGCGAATCATGTTGTGGAACAGGGGGGCGCAGAATTGGCACAGCGTGAACGACTGGAGACGCAGGAAATTGCCAGATGTTCGAAATTGCCAGATGCCAGATGTTCGTTTCCTGCGACACAATTGTGTCAGTGACGAACTTGACAATGTTCTTGTAAGGACGGAAAAAGTACACATCCAAGGGCTGCACCAGTCCTGCACATCCAGCAGGGATCAATTGCTTCCTGAATGTGACATTTGCAGGAACAAATTTATCGGGCAACACTGTAATTTCTATGGATGGCAACACTGACAGTTCTTCTCATACAGATTTTCTTATGTCAAACATCATATTCTGTGATAGGAATACGTTAGAGTTCATTATCTCTTGTCAATACAAAGGAACAGGCCAAATGCTAAATTTTGTGTGGTTTTCGTACGCCAGGCTCTGAGCTTTAAAGTCCCATAACTTTTTCCCTACTGGCGGACTGCAGCTAATAATTTGGTAACTTACTAACTACCTGATGCTCTTTCAGTATATGTAACTCTTATTTCGCAATTCGAGTCTCGATATCGCGCCCCTTGCTTGTTAGCCACATTTCATTTCCTCGTAATTGTGATATTTTTTTTCAAGAGAAGGTTTGCTTGAAGAAGAATTTTAATTGCAGCCAAGGATCAATGGACCGACTTGGAAATTGTGATCGTAAAATTGCTCAAAATTAGAGCCAAGTTAGTTTTTGATGACTGATCAATATACGAGGGGATGCTGATAATTTTTATCCACAACGTCATAACATAACACTACAAATCACAGAGCAAATCACTATCAAATGAAAGCTTACAGAATTCTCTACAAGATTTACTCAAACGTAATCGTTATTTACTGTAATACATTTGCGCTAACGATAAACAAGTCTTTTCATTCCGTCGGCGTAGAACTCAGGATCATGTGAGCTTAACTAGGCGCGAACAGCAGTCTCAACTTCTGTATCACAGGTGTAGTGTGTGCCTCCAAATGTTCCTTCAATTCTGGAAACAAAACAATCATTAGAGGCAAAATCAGGGCTGTAAGATGTGTAGAGTAGCACAGTGAACTTCATGGTATCAAGAGCAGCTGTAGTCATTTGACATGTGTCATGGTGTATGAGGACATCCACTCCCTGTCGAACCTTGTTGACACATGCCCTTAATCTTCTCAGTGTTGTCACATACGATTCAGAGTTTACAGTTTTTCTGTTGTGCAATAATTCACAATAAACAATACCTCGGCTATCTCAGTACACTGTCAGAAGCATTTTCCCTGCTGATGACACTGGTTTAACCATTTTGGGTCTTGGAAAACTACTGTGGCGAAAATTCCATAGATTGTCTTTTTTCTCAGGGTCATAATGATGGATGTATGACCCATCACCTGTGAACATCCTCTGCAGAAATGCATCATTTGCAGCCTAGTACTACTGCAGAAGTTGTTGACAAAGTGTAACCTCTTCCGTTTCATTTCTTCTGTCAACAGATGAGACACCCAACGGATACACACCTTGCAGTACCCTAAACATTGAATAAAGTGCCACCCCTTTACGTGAGACACCAAGTGTATTGAACAATTCCAGCTGTATGATTATTCGATTCGGATGAATTAATTAATCAGCACGTTGTTTGTGATGATCATCTGTCACTCTCACTGGTGTTCCTGAATGGGGTTCATCGTTCAATGATGAGGTACCCGGATCTACGTCCTTGGCCTTTCGGGCCCAACGCCTTACAGCACTGACATCAATACATGCTGGACCATGCACTTGCCAACGATGAATGCCAATAGTCGGAACACCCTGTGCTGTGAGAAACTCCATCACTGCCCGCTGTTTTGACCGTATATCCATACATACTAGCTTGTTTATACCTGTAGCTTCCCAGGATACCGTCACACTGGTCTCAAAGTTGGTTCACCTCAAGGTCACAGACCACTAGTCACACTGCTGCTCTCATTCGAAGATTTCTCAAGGTACCTGAAAAAGTAAAAAAAAAAGTACTAGGCAAAAATTTCAGCATGTCCTCGTATATATAAGTAAGCAAGTTGCACCATACAATCTGCAAATTGACAATATTGTCGATAAGGCGCTAATACTGATTTAATTACATATTATTGTGACTATTGTGCAGTTCTTACTTGCCAATTTTCAAGAGATGGCAAGTCAATAATTTGGAATTTATTTTTGTTTGTTAGAAAAGCAAGTTACTGGGATTGTATAGCCACAAGAATCACAAACAAGACACATCCCTGAACTGGACTTCGATATTAGACAAAATTTTAGGTTACAATTTCATTACAATTATTTCATCTGACATTATCATGTACTGCAACAAAAGTCCCAAGCCTTCTTCACGACCAATTGGGCTAAACCATAATACCCCTACTCTTTACTTCACTCTATGTTCTGCACGAGACAAGAAATTTCTCATCTCGTCTAGATTCTTGTTTGGGAAACGAGACTAGAAGTATTCTTTTCAATTCGTGACGGGCAAGGGCGCCGATCCTGGGGGGCCAGTAGGCTCGGGCCACCCCAAAGCTTATTGGGCCCCGCATTGTATTTATGAATATACAATATTTGGCATAATTTGAATGCAATTTGTCTTAAAATACTCATGTATATGCCTTCTGCATCTGAATGGGCCCCCCAAATTTACAGAGAAATCGGCGCCCTTGGTGACGGGACGAGAATTTTTTCGAATCTTTTGAGCAGCACCAGTTCTTGCAATTCTTAGATCCCAGAGACTGTTTTAAAGTTATTAACTCATAGTATAAAAAGTTTAAATTGATAAATTGGTTGTACGAATTAGAATGAAGAGCATTTATCAACATTTAAAGATACGAAACAAGTTTTACAATATACTTCAATTTTAAATATATTTGCTGTATCACTATCTTCTTGAATCTTTCGTGATGTAGAAGGATTCTTATAACTTTTACATCAAATTAAGGAAAAAAAATAAGAGCACAAATTTTGTAAATACATTTAGAAAGCAAGACAAGAAAAGGTTTCGAGACTCGAGAGTACACAAGAAATAATTGTTCGAGAATCCAGATATGAGTTTTCTACAATGAATGAATAAATCAATATGAGCTTTCATAGTTGTAAAGTCCTCTGTATTTCTCATTTCTTCACACCGAGAATCCATCTGAGACAAGGACGCCCATCACGAGGGGAAAGTTGGGGCGCTCGCCCCCCCTAGAGGAAATTGCACTTTAGAATATCGAAAATCCAATTACATTAGTTACAGCAAAATTTGAAACTATTTTTGAAACATACCTTATACTTGCCTCTCCTTGGAAACCGCAACATGGGCGCCCTTGATCTGAGATACGATTATATCGAAACCAATTTCTTAAATTGTTGTTTTTCAGTTTCTCTTGAAAGTGTTCCACTGCTACCACAATCTGATTCATCAAAGATATCTTTCACCGAGAGGAAAAAAAAAAAAAACTGCCTCAATTCCAATGTGAGATTTTTTTTCTAGTTATTCTTAAGTATTCAGATCATATACCTCTTACATCCTTATCAATGGTAACCTTAAGAAATTTAACGTTATTCGTTTTATTATCAAAGGAGTTATCTTCTGACACGAGAATCCAAATCCTTACATTTATATGGTCCAAAACTTTTCTTTAAACATTCAAGAAAATAAAAAGTTCAAACCTGGAAAGATTATTTAGCACTTTTACTTCTGCTATCTAATCATAATACAACCTGCATTGATTCTGTTTCTTTTTATACTGCTTTCAGTACTTCTGGTAGTTTCTCTAAAATTGGCTTTATTGCAGTGATTCATAGATACTACATCGTGTTTCAGGAAGGCTATGAAGGGATAAGCCACCAGAGAATTTAATAACCTCTGTGGGCTTGAAAATATTCTAGTAACCCTAACAATCAAAAGTCACTAAATTCTTGTATTATCAACGGACTTAGCTATTCTTGTTACCAAAGAATGTTTCAAAGATGGTTAAGTTCATATATTAAATCTAATTTTCTTTAATTTAATCTCTAGAAAATATATCATGGCTCCCTCCCAAAGGTCTGAGTCTCCTACATTTGTAGGGATTGACCCACTCCGTTATGAGAGGTTCTTAATGATATGCCTAGATTCAACGTTGACTACACATTCAAACACGCATAAACTGTACTTGTATTAATTTGGAAACGTATTTCATGGGCTTCTAAGCACAAAAGTGATTACCTCGATTGCTTGAATGCAACTATAAGCTCTTACCTCGAGAGCTTGAACACTTATGTGTGGCGTTAACAACCGATAGTGCAGTAATTCCACAATATGTTTGGTAGTAACCGATTATTATAATATCATCATCTGGCAACTCTTAGCTTATGACTCGATCTTGTATCAATATTTACGATTACGCAATAAGATAAATCAGGAAAAACAATACCGTGGTAAATAACATCAAAATTGAGTCGTGGCAAATGACATCGTAGCAAACTGCACATAATCAACTGGTAGACCGCAGGCTGTTGGCCAAGAGCTTAGTTTTTTCTACACATTCGATTCATTGCTTGATTGAAGCTTATAATGGCCTTTTCCTGCAGCAAAGTTACTTCACACAGTATCTACTGGTAATAGTGGGTACTACTTCAATGGGTCCTACTAACGCAGACTATTAGTAATGGCACTACTTGAGTGAGTAGTGGTACTAGTTTCACTAATTGAGTTTTCTCCGAGGCAAGTACCCAACTGAGAATTCAAGGCGAGATCAGGCGTTGTACTAGACATGTGTTCAAACATAATCAGCACTATAATTGTGGGATTTAGTGTATTGAAATTTGGTACAGTCATACGCATAATAGATTGTTTCAGATTCGAACTTAATAGAATTAATTTCTGATCCGACTTCTGGTTTCTTTGCAGTCATCATGATCGGTTAAGAATGCAAATTAATTGTTATCCTATAGTGATCTAACCGAATTTAATTTCTCGACTGACATGCACAGCGGATTTCATAATTTCCATATTACAAAGTATGTAGAATTGAGATCAAATGCTATGGTGCCCATTCCCATCTTGTTGTGATATTCCCTTCCCAACGAAAACTATGTTATACTATCAGGTATAACCACAAAACAATATCTAATTATGCATTAGATTACTTCAAGAATTTCATATTTCCTACCTTGCTATAGGGTTAGTATTCTCTACAAGACGTTGGAGGTTCGGGTTCAATTCCTCGTGGAATCTCAAGTGCTTGGGGTTCCACGTTAAGCGATAGATCCGTGTCTCATATAGATTCAATTCTGTAAGGATTGTTGATATCCAAAACCAGGAAACCAATTTTAAATTCGTAGGTTCCGTCTCCCTTAGCCCAAACGGCATAATCGTGGGACGTTAAACTTAAAGATTTCTTTTCAATTCATTTTAAAATCCATAAATTATTTCGCAGGAGAACTACATTTGGTAGTGTACAATTTACCTCGGTTTTGTGGAGAAACTTTTGGTAAATAAATCATTTTCGAGCTTTAAACGCTAAGCAAGCAGTTATTTGATTACATTTTCCCGAAATACTTTTCAAGTTCTACAAGTGGATATTTGTGCAAGCAGAGGTAATATAAAATAAGTAAAAACTCGATGTCTAGATTATGATTGGAGCTTTGAAGAAACGATGTTTTTAAAGAATGTTCCAGTCTTATCCTCAAGTCCTTGAAATATAATTTGAAAGCGAAAGGACTTATTCCTTTGAGCAAATACACGTGAACTCTCTCTTAAGAGCTCTGAAGCATAATATCATTTTCAGCAAGAAGAGTTTTTGGAGCTGGAGGTTTTTTCTCTAATGCTGATGGCGGCTGGTTGGTTTTTGGGGGGAAAAGGAAAAACCTGGTCGATCCACATTAAGCATGCAAATGTCGACTCATTTAAACGAGGAAGTACGTAAGGAGGGAGGGACCAAGTAGAAGTGTAAGTGGAAAAGAGAGCTTCCAAGCTATAACGTCAAAATCTGCTTGTTAAATTATTGCCATGAATTCAATCTGTTCATCAAGTTTGGAAGCAAGATCAATTACCCTTAATAGCTTTAACAACAAGAGAAGGTAAAACGTTAAGGTTTCAACTTACATGTTCTTTTTTAAAAATTCTCTTCTCTGGCTTGTTTTTTGAGTAAGTGAAATTTAAATGAAAAATATCTTCTTTGCAAAATTACGATTTAACAACTAGTATCTACGTCACTTTAAGGAGTCTAGGTGTCACTGTTAGAAATATGTGTATCACAGTTAAATAAATGTGTGTCACTGTTACAAGAAGATAATCGACCACAGACAGGGTCGGATTTAGGAGGGTGCACGTGCACCCCCCTTCGTTGTAAATATACACTATCTAAAATGAGAAAACAACAGTGAAAACAGCAACGATTCCATAAGGATTCTCTACGATACAAGTATCCAGCATATTCCCAGTGTCAATGATTAAAAAAAAAAAAAAAACTTGTAATCTAAAGCAGCAAGATAATTATTAGAGCAACCCACATTATGCTTTATTTTTTGTTTAATTATGCTTTATCATGCTTCATTATTAATTTAAATCATTGTTTTACATTAATCGTGCATAATGTATAATATTTACTACACATTAAATATTCTAAATATCTTGATCTATTTATTAATACTGTATTTTATGCAACCAGTTATTTTCATATTTAATGAACTTTTTGCTTAATGCACTGTAAAGAGATGCTTTACTCGAGACAGTTTCTTTTATCACTTCTGCCCGCCTTAGAAGTGCATATATACACAAAATGAAAGTAAAAGATGTCACCAAAAAGTACAGAAAGTGCTCAAGTTCAAGAGGTACACATAAAAATACAGTATAGAGTTTTTGTGTACTATTCATTGTTGGCGGTAGTTTTCTTCTTCTTTTCCTCTTTCTTTTCTTCACATCAAAAGATTACACCAAAAAGTTTACAGAAATGAAAATAAGCTTTCCATTGTTGCATTGTTATGTTCTCAATGATTGCATTGTAAATATTGTTTTTTAAAAATATTATTACAGTATGTTAAACTTGTAGTTAAAGGGATTTTTAAAAGAATTGTGCTATATATTTTAAATTATGCTTTACGTTTTTTTCTAAAATTATGCTTTATTATGCTTTTAAAATTAGTTTCTTCTGGACCCTTAGACAACCACAACCATGTTCAAGGTACTCCCATGCGCAAAAAAAATTGCGCGTATACTGTAACTCAAGATTTTTCGCATTTATTCCATTTTCTTTACATTTATGGGTAAAATTCAGTTATTAGTATGTGGAGATAATAGAATGCAATCCATCTAAGGAGATATTTCCAAAATATATAATAAAATAATAAAAATATAAGCAAAAAACAAAATTATGCTCGGTTTTCTGTATACTGGCAACGATGATTTCCAGGGATTTTTTCAGTAGCAGATCACAATTGCGGAGGGAATTCAGTAGGGGAATCGAGAAGTTGGATCAAGGAACTGATAGTGGACTAATATGTTGCATTTATTGGTTAAAACCTAGTGTGTAGATTGCCTGCCAAATATAAATTAGCTTCTGTAACTAAGATGTACGAAAATATAGAATTAAATAGAAAAACTCTTATCTTAAGGTTCGAAGCGATACGCACCATGGTTATGAAGATTATTTCTTTAAAAAAAGAAGCCAACCCAACGTAGCCTCCGTGGTTAGGTGGATAGAGTGGCGGAGTCGTAGTTATTTTATTATCTTGACGCCACATCGAATCCCATCCCATCCCATCCCATTTTTTTTTACAAAACATTATAATTTTCATGTTAATAAGAACCGAAGCAATATAATAAGGACAACTTACTGATATTTTGCTGTAATGACGTATTTATCCAGGATTAGAGAACTATTGTTAATAGCTATTGTTTTCTGTTCATGTTGTATAATTTCTCTCAACCTGTTTTCTTGGGGAAAAAACAATTTTGTCTCCAACGAAGTGTGAAGGATATATACGGACAGAAAAAGACATCTTAGTACCAAACGTGATTTATCGTGATGAAGTGGACTAGTTTGCCATTAATAAAAAGAAAAAAATTGAAGTTGGCTTTTCTTTAGGTTTTAGCTAAAAAGAAAAAAAAAATCTTTATAAGACTATACTTTATGAGGCAAGGTGTGTGATCATACAAACAAATTTAGCTAGGGAGTGAAAGATAATTGTTTATGCAAACATTTTACAGGTTTAGGTGCGTGAAACACCAATACACCATGCTCTCACTTATCCGACCATCCTTTGTTCCACATACCATATGATCCGATATATCATTGCAAATAGCACCAATCGGCAAGAAGATCTGCAAGTTGTGGTCTTAATCTATTTTTCATGCTGTCTAGTCTATCGCCTAGCGCGCCCGTCTACACCTTGACTCATACGTTTATCATTCAGTGCAGACACGTATCCAGGTTTTCTATTCGGAGGGGGCCCAACACGAATCCTCGTAAGCACGTAATTCTAATGTTTTTAAATATCAATAATAATAATAATAATAATAATAATAATAATAATAATAATAATAATAATAATAATAATAATAATAATAATGCAACAGTTCTGTACCTCTCTTAAACTTTTTCCTACTTTTCATTTATAAACCGGTTTATTTTGGAAACTGCATTATAGCACAAACAAAATGAAACATATTTTCGAGAGAAATGTAACTAAAGAAAACTGTCTGCTACGTATATCACATAACAAAAATAGCAAGAAGACATGAAGTGTATCGTTCTAATATATTAAAGTTAAAAACAGAACGGAATCGAAATGTTAATCCTATTTAAAACTGTTCTTTAATTCCACCTGGTCAGTGGCGTATTTACGATTTTGTTTCGGGAGGGGCTTTGCTAACTTTCAGGGGGGGGCTTTGCCTGGAAATGTGAAAATTCTGCAAGATATTTCATTTACTTTACTATACTAAGTAAGATTTCGTGGGGGGCTTAAGCCCGGAAGCCACCCCCCTAAATACGCCACTGCACCTGGTATAATGGCATTATGGTATGTTCTTAGAATTATAACAAGACAACAGCACATTGCCCAAAGTTTGGACACTGACTACAAGTAAACTGATATAAAAGAACCTCAAAAGGGTAAAGGCAAGTTTATTAAAAAGTGCTTGAGTTTCGGAGAGAGACAGCTCTCAGGCTCTCACGCTGGATACGTCCCTGATTCAGTGCAGTGCAGTTTGTTATAAAACATTATTATTAGATGCGTAATATGTAAAATTATATCATAAGTTTTAATTTTAATAGGTCTTTTCTTAACACATCCATATTATCCAGCGTTCTGCCTGCCTGTTTATGTCGGATAAGCGAAACTCTACTGTATTTCCAAAGCTAGCATATACATGAACTAGAATTGTATCGTCCTAGAGCAGACAATAGTCTGAAATGCTTATATTAAAAGGCTGGAATAAAAAAAGCATAAGTACTGATTTGGAAGCGTGAGAACAAATTAAAAACAATTCAATATATTTCCTAGGTATCAGATTATCATCTTACTATGTCGATGTGTATTCTTTTTTAAACATAGTTTTAAAAGTTATACCATTCGCAATATTCCTGAGGAAATTGAAAGAAAAACTCCTTGTGCCTCTTATGGCAAAGCGGCTTAAGTGCATGGTCTTACCTTACCGATTCCCACGTTAAGGTATAGATAAAGTTCCCGTACTTCAAAAATGCAAATCCGGGACGCTACTAAATTACGAGAATCTTTGAAATGCTTAAAACTGAAAGAAGTGTTGAATACTAATTTACTTTCCTCCATTAGATAGAGTTGTTCAAGTATTACGTTATCACATTTTTATTCATTTCACTAGATCTTCCAAGGACGCCAATTTTTCTTTAAATTTGGGGGGGGGGGCATTCAAATACAGAAGATATATATATGAGAATTTTAAGACAAATTACACTCAAATAATGCCAAATATTGTATATTCATAAATACAAAGGAGGCCTACATGAGCTTTGAGCGGGCCCGGCCCCCCAGGATCGGCGCCCTTGCCTTCTTCCTAGTTAAGCAAACGTAAGCAGATGATTTACTCCCTCCCCCTGGTAAGCAAAATTGTTTTTTTTTTTCTCAAGTTCTGTTGTGTTTCGTAAAATAACAGCAGGAATTTCCTGATTACTTAACCATCTAAATGAATGTTTTCACTTAGAGCCATCCCGTCGATTCGCGTTGCCTAGGACTAAAATAAATTAAGGGTCAATAATGAAGATGAGACTTCAATATCAAACATGAAGAGACATGTGGATCGGAGATCTGTCTTTGTTCCAACTTTAATTTTTTCAAATCCATGATGGGAAATTATATTATGAGTACAATTTTCGAAATTAATAGTATACAATCGTAAAAATATCTTACAAAACGATGGTTTATTGCAAAATACTTTGACTCAAAGAATAAATTACAAGTAATAAACTTGTTACTTTTCCTGAAGAGTCTAAGTCGTGAATGAGACGGAAGCTGCCGAGCGTAGTGCTTGGAACGATTGCCTCACTTGTTCTACCTTCCCGTGGCGCAGCCTTGATTCGACTTGATCCTAAACGTATTATTCAGAAGTCGAAGTCGGAAGATGTTTCCCATTTTTCCAAAACACTCTTGGTCGATTACAATCTGCCTCACTCGTGAGGAAACAATCCCATGCCGTAAGCGTCGGTGGACCACCGATAGGCAACTAGTGACATGTCCCCAAAAATTGGCGGTCCCGCAGCCAAAAATTGGTCCCACTTCCGTTTTGAAAATTATACCACCACCGGCAGAGAAGCGACGGAACGCCAACGAACCACAAAATTATTCCCCTAAAATACGTTAAATCGCCTATATGCGTAATTTCTTTGCATCAAGATGAGTCTAAAAACATTTTTTAAAAAATAAAACGAAAGTGCCCTGAGCTGGGCGTGAACCATCAACCTTAGGGTTGCTAATTGCGTGTTCTTCGGAATTCGTCACGGAGGCGATTATGAAGACACAGCTTGTAGAGTGATAAATCGTTGAAGTCTTTTTAATATTTCTAATCAGAGTGGTTCTTTAACCGTGTATATTTGAAGACAACTGTTCGGAATCAAATCAAATGCACTCGTCATGTAATTTTATAACAAAATGGCAAGCGTCTATTTATTTTTTTCATAGTTCTCCCATATTCACTTGCTAGTGATCGGCGACAGTTGCCAACTAAATTCATACAATTATACGCAGCCACCTCAAGATTTTTCACTTCATGATGTAAAGGCAGGAGTTACTCTTGACCCCTGGAGCTCAAATATTGTCCTTATAATAACAATTCGTCAGGGAAAAATAATATATAATAATAACCGCATGCACATGACTGGCGATAGTTCATGTTGGTCCCTTTACGATTCTCCGTGACAAATCAAACGAGCGCGGACCAAACTGAAGTCCTCGTTCTTACGTTGTGGTAACTTCAATACCCCCGATTCTAGATATCTGCTTCGACTCGACGAATCCCTGCCACTAGTGGCACGCTAGCGGCAATCCTTCGACGCGTCGCTATATCGACAATCGCCATTTACCGACAAGTGAGCCACTAGAAGTTGGCGACGTTTACGGCATGGGGAAGCTAATAAACAAACAATAATAATAATAATAATAATAATAATAATAATAATAATAATAATAATAATAATAATAATAATAATAATAATAATAATAATAATAATAATAATAATAATAAATCTAAAGTCTTATAAAAAAGTTTTCTGAAAAGTTACATCTAGCAAAATCATTTGTTGGTATTCCAGAACTGTGAATTCACCTTTATTCATAATTTACTTCTATCGTAGTTTTGATATGAGAATGATATGTATGAAACTAACACAGGTCATTAATACTTTTTTTTTTTGCTTTACTCAGATTTAGCAGTTTTACTTAACAGTCAGTCAATTTGGATCTGTGATATCAGAGTTTTAGAGCTTTCCTTAATTTTTTCATTTCTAAAAAAGTTTGCAACTAACACCATTAACGTATCTCTTTCGATATTTCCATATGTAATGGCTTGGTCACTCCCAGTATATTTTAAACAATAAAATATTTACGGTGTCTTACTCCATTAATCCGAACTACATTTTATATCCAACAACTCTGTGCATTTTCCCTTAAATCTGCAAACTTTCTACTAGGTTAAAACTCAGTATTTTCTATTTTCTTCCTTTCTTGCTAAAACGAAAGTGTTCTTTAGACAACCTGGAATGATGACTCTATACTACATTATGTTGCATAGGGCATTTTATGTAGCATATCATTTGACAGTTGGACACTTTCTTTTTATATTGAAAGCAACAGGGATTAAGTCCTTCTACACTTATATGATAAGTAAACACATTCTTTTTGATTCGTGGAATTGTGCCAATGCACTAGGTCCAGAGAGTTTTTAATTTAAGATAATAATAATAATAATAATAATAATAATAATAATAATAATAATAATAATAATAATAATAATAATAATAATAATAATAATTATTATTATTATTATTATTATTTTATTGACTTAGATTTTCCTGAATATTAAGCAATATTTCACAAAAAGCTGGTATTTTTAAGCAAATGTGTTCGATATCATGTTTTCATAAAAGTAGTCACTCTCTCCTATAAATAATTTCAGAGGGGCCGCGGTGGCTCAGTGATAAAGCGTTCACCTTTTGTGCATGGGATCCTTGGTTCGACCCCAGCTCGCACCAAGTGAATTTTGTGGTGGAGAAACACCATGTGCATGGGTTTTCTCGGAGTTCTTCCGTTTTCTCCCACTTTTTTCATTCCACCATTGCATTCATTTCTCATCATTACCGTGTCCTTTAGCCTAGCCGGTATAACCGTGGGTCGTAAAACTTAAAGATTTAATTTCAAATAATTCCAACCCAAACAGTTGCAGAAAGTATGTCATTTCGAATAAAACAAACCACTCTATAAAATTCTGAGTATTATTATTTTTTATATATACAATTCTAGCGGACCTTATTTCTAAATCGAAGGGTAAGAAGACTAAATTCACTCTCTTATTATTATAAATTCATTTCAATTGAAGCAGTTAAAATAGTTGGGAAAAATTAGAAAGCCATACCCTATATTCCAGTGTGCCACAACCGGATAACGTGGCACACTGGCGTGCCCAGCAAAATGAATAGTGTGACGCAAACTTTTACCTATTATTTACAAGAATATTTGTCGAGTTTATTTTATTTATTATTATGAACGATTTTTTCACGGATCAGGTCTCTGTATACAATTAAACAAGCAAGTATCACATTGAGGGAATGAGTGTAATTATTTACTTTAATAGTAATAGAAATGTATATATATATATATATATATATATATATATATATATATATATATATATATATATATATATATATATATATATATATATATATATATATGTATTTTCTACCGGCAATAACTGCATCCGGTCTAGAAAGCTGGGACTAACAACAAAGGAACCCGATGTGCTAAACACACCACCTACGCACTTCAATACACCAACGAAGGTGCAGACTATTCATGAATTAAAGTCTCTCACCCAATGTATTCTCCTAACATGTCTCCCAGCGATTACAACATTTTTTGGTATCTCAATCACTTCCTAGTAGGATAGGTTTACCTAGAGACCACTGATTAACCTGGTATTGGATGTTTCACTTTCTTACCTTTGGAGTTGACAGTCATCGGTTGGACAATCTCACACGCAAATATCTAATATTAACAACGTTTCTTCTATAATTTCGTAATATTGTATTATTTCTTTGTATTATTTATTAGGTTGGTTAGGCTTGTTTCAACACTTTTCTCTTTGCACCTATTCCTTAACGTTGGATAAAAATACACTAGCTCTCACCGGGAATCAAATTCAGAACCAATGGACTTGAACCATTTGGCAACAACAAGGCACATTTAAATAGAAGTTTCGATTTTGTTAGGAAAATTGTGCTTAGGTGTAACATTTAAAAATATATTTAAGAATGGGTACGGATGAAACGCACTGAATTTTCTCGCTCGAATTTCTTAAACTGACTCGTGTTAGGCTGCAGCTATTACTGAAACATTTATTTGGGAAATGCGAATAAAATAATGTGTTTTTGGAAAACTTTGTTCGAAGCAACTTATGTCCAAAAGTAAAGTACCCATTGGTCATATTTCTGTTAGAAATAACTTATGCCATATATTAGAATTATTAAGGAAATAATTGTATGTGAACTATGAGCAAAATCGTCCGAGTACTTTCTGAGAAATCGTCAAAAAAGTCATCCCCAAGAATAAAATATCCCTTGTGTATCTTTTCAGGACAAACGAGTTATGCTATTTATGAAATACGAACAAAATTGCCTGAGTCGTTCTCCACAAAATCGTAGGGTAAATCTTACTCCGAAAAGTATTATACCACTTCTAGCTTTTTAGGATGATGGAATTATGCCGTATCGTTAGGTTATTTATGTGACATTTATTTATGAAATATGAACAAAATTGGGTCAGGCGCTAATGGGGAAATCGTCGAAGAGTAGGCTAAACTACCCTTCTGAATGTTTACAGGACGAACGAGTTGTGTCATATTATTAGGTTATTAATGATACATTTATTTATAAAATATGATTGAGAAAATTGTTCGAAAAAACGCATCCCATACAGTAAATTACACCTTACGTATTTTTTCAGAGCAATGATTCAAACTATATTTGTAAAAAAATAAGCAAAATCTTTACAGCTATTTTTGAAACAATTTAATTATTTTAAATTTTCATCCTTCAGTAAACTACCCGTATTTTTATGTCGGAGAATATAGAATTCGAAACGATAAAGTGTTATAAAAACTTCATGTCTAAACTTAGGTCCAGATACGTCGAACAGGATGGCCTCTATTTAAATGCATGTAAAAGCATGACGAACCGACAAACGACAGACAGACATCAAAATCACTTTTTTGATATGTGGGGGCGTGAAACTTGAATTCATTGAAATCTCGAATTCGATTTTTATCACTATTACTACAATTTCTTCTTTCGTCGCTTGAACGTGAAAAAGAATAAAAATACAACGACACGTAAGGTGATAATTTGTAATTCCCAAAATTTAATGAGTTACGTTTAATGTGTTGCCATGCTAGAAAAAAAAGCTTATGCCTGTTTGTTATATCATTTTAATATCAGTTTTTCACGCTACTATATAATGTAGAAATATGGTATGATTATCGTTCATATTCATTCTATATTTGGAAATATTCGTGTTCCGTATACATAGATCTGTATAATTTCGTTACGTTCAACGAAAGCATTCTTGCACTTGTGGATATGAAAAAAAAAGAGTCAATACTCTAAAAAGCAAAAAACAAGCACAGACACACACACACACGCACACACACGCACGCACACACACGCACACACACACACAACATAAACGATCATTTAACATCAGGTCGATGTAACAGGGGTAAGACTGGACAGTCTTTTAAGGTCGCGTATGTTCTTCCTGACACACAAACCCGAAGTGAGTTGTCTGCTGTTCAAGAACGGGAAGTAACATGCAAGACTATAAACTGAAAACAATAACTGTTTCCGATAGTACACGTATTCTAATACTGAATAAATACGTCGATTAAAGGATACTACCAATAAATTATTTCCTTATTATATTGTTTCGGTTCTTATTAACATCAAAATTATACACTTCCTATAATGTTTTGTTAAAAAAAAAAATGGGATGGGATGGGATGGGATTCGAAGTGGTGTCAAAATAATAAAATAACTACGACTCCGCCACTCTATCCACCTAACCACGGAGGCTACGTTGTGTTGGCTCTTTTTTTAAAGAAATAATCTTCATAACCATGGTGCGTATCGCTTCGAACCTTAAGATAAGAGTTTTTCTGTTTAATTCTATATTTTCGTACGACATCTTAGTTACAGAAGCTAATTTATATTTGGCAGGCAATCTACACACTAGGTTTTAACCAATAAATGCAACATATTAGTCCACTATCAGTTCCTTGATCCAACTTCTCGATTCCCCTACTGAATTCCCTCCGCAATTGTGATCTGCTACTGAAAAAATCCCTGGAAATCATCGTTGCCAAAATACACAAAACCGAGCATAATTTTGTTTTTTGCTTATATTTTTATTATTTTATTATATTTTTTGGAAATATTTCCTTAGATGAATTGCTTTCTATTATCTCCACATACTAATAACTGAATTTTACCCATAAACGTAAGGAAAATGGAATAAATGCGAAAAATCTTGAGTTACAGTATACGCGCAATTTTTTTTGCGCATGGGAGTACCAACCATATGTGCAAATTGCTGTCATGCTTTTTATGCTTTTGGGTTGCTCTAATAATTATATACTGAAAATTATATCGATACAAAGCGGCTGTGGGTCAGTTGGTAAAGCGTTAGCTTTGCATTTGGAAAGTCGTAGGTTCAATTCCCGAGACCAGACCCATTTCCAGGCCAATTCCTCATTCACACCACAGATGCCTAATGGCATTAAAAATGTGAATTTAATTCAAATGTACTGGTAGTTATCGGTGCACCCCGTTCAGAAATTCCTGGTTCTGGCCCTGACCGCAGACACAAACTACTATCTAACACAGTGGTCGCCAAACTTATCAACAGTGATCCCAACCTGAAATCTTATAAAATCCCATCTCGAAAAGCAGAAATTCCATTTTGATTTTGAACTCCTTCGTGGCTAAGCGGTTAGCGTACGTGACCTTGCCGTGAGAGACCCGGGTTCGATTCCCGACGGGGTCTCATGTGGTTCGGATTCCATGTTAATAAGTAGATCCTGTCTCATATAGCGTCGCTGCTGAAAGGAATATGAAACTGAAAATCAATTTAACTCAACCATTTTGATCTTAAATATTTGACGCGCTATACTAATTACAAAAATTTTCAAAATTTATAAAATGTTAAAATTGAAAGTACTGTACGTCACTTACTTTCTTGGATATTTGAGTCAATTAATTCCTGAATTCCTATCTTCTAAATACCTAATAAGTATTTTCCTTAATTAAAAAGAGACGATTGAAATTGTTGATGAAACCAGGTACATTTTCTTATCAGAACTAGTATTTCCATTAACCATTTTCTTTTTGCCATAATCTTCTAATAAATGTAATAAAACTAAGCGAACTTCATTTTCCAGTCATTTTGGGTAGGACGTTTCAGAAATTAATTGTTTCTCGTTTGGTAATTTACTTTCCTCATATCTTTTAAACTCCAGAGTACAATTTACGTTCCTTGGTGCTTGTTTTTTGAGATTCACATGTTCCTGCATAAAACACTTTCACACTAATACGCACTTTCCAACAACAAAATTTGAAAATGGCAATGACAATGAAAAGTTCGAGAGTACTATTTCCGACAATCAAACAATACAAGATGAATAGAGCCGCAGAACACAAAGGGGCAGCAAAAGAAAAAAATCAACGTTTCGAACCTTTTTTTCTAAATTATTATTGTAACTTTTACGTTTCGTTTAGTTTAGCACTTTTCATTATTACTCTAAAGCCAGCGATTCTCAACCACTGTGTCGCGAATTCATGTCAGGTGTGTCGCGAGATTTTTAATGTATTCTAAGATCTTCCACAAACAAATTATCTTCAGAAGAAAATACAAATTTGTTTCTAATCGACTTGATTTCACACTTGTCTTCCAAGTCGAAAACTGGAATGTTTTCTTTTAACTTTGTTAATTTTTCTTTGGTAAGAAACACTGGGCATGAGAATGTGTCTGTCAAGAGTTTGTATACGCATAGATATGCCTCGCAAAAATCGCCCGGGACAAATGTCTCACTATTTCTGTTTAAGAGACATAAGTTTGTTTTACGTTAATACCTGACAAAATTATATTTTGTTCTAGTTGTATTTCTTCTCAAAACTCAGAATTTCACTATTTGTTTAAATTGTTCCATTTTTCGACGCTCACGCACGAAAAAATGTTAATTTTAGTAGTTACTGTATAGGATATGATTATTCTCCTTGTTCACCTCAACCATAGGTTGGTGTACAACATGGAAATTTTAAAACTGTTCTCTCCCTTGGGAGAGCTGTTTTATACTTTGATAAGACCTCTTCTTTGTAACTGTATCTAGATATTTTATCCTTGGTCTTCCTCTTCCTGGTTTTCCTTCTGCCTTTCCCTCTATCAGCACAGTGATACAATCGGAGTGCCGAATAAGATGGCCAAGCATGTTGTTTCTTGTTTTCCCTATTATCTTCATGATCTGTCGTCCTTCATTAGTTTCCTTTAGTATGTCTTCATTCCTTTTCCTTTCGGCCGATGATATGCGCAGCATTCTGCGCCGAAACCAAATTTCAAATGCTTCCAGCTTTTCTCAATGTCCACATTTCTATACCAGAGTCTTAATAAATCGTTTTCGAACGTCGAAGGACACATTTCTTGATGTTAGCAGTCCTCTTTTCCTATTGAATGCTTGTTTAGCGTGCGGTATCCTAGAACTTACGTCTTTTTCACTTCTTCCATCCGAGGGTATTATACTTCCTAAATAGGGGAACGTCTTAACGTCTTCGATTTTCTGTACATCTAGCTATACGTGTACCTCTTCCTGTCCTGGTCTTGGGCACTTTATCACTTTTGTTTTCTTCTTGTTTATCTTCATTTTGCATGCAAAGAGAGAATATGATTAGAGTTTGTAAAACATTATTGCAAACATCGATTAAAAGAACAAACATTATAATTTTGCAATATTATGAAATTTGTGTTTATCGACTATTACAATAACGTTTCTCACGTATGAAGAGTTTCCCAATTGGCCTATGTTTCAAAATATAAAACCATTTCGTTTTATCTACGAGTGTTAATGTCTTAATTAGATTTTATTTTCTTATTAACTAAAATATTATAAAAATTTTACTGAATTTTACACCTTCCTGTTATATTTTTGTTCAGAGATATTGGTAAGAATTATAACCAATAGCCCGAATGAAGTCTCCACTCAGACCAGGTTTTATTATTTGTTCTTTCCTTGTCTCCTCAGAGATAAACCCAGTTTCTGTAATTATGTGCTATTATACAGTAAAAAAACATTACTAAGCTCTTGCAATCTACATTACATAATTAATTTACAAGGAGATTGTTTATAAGAAGCAAATGAATTACTCTTAATCAGGTCAACATACATAATGTTGCAAATAGATTAAACTATACTTTACTATTTTATACATAAAGCAAATTAAGTGTTTTAAGAGCTGGATGAATTATTAACTTTGTTTGAAGTACATTTTCAGAATGCTGATATTAATCCTATCACTAATAACAGCCATTTGCAAGCACTTCAAGTAGGTACTTCATACATACTTGACGTTTTGGAAACATAAAAGAACTAATTAACCTAAGAAGCATTTTAAAACAAGTACTTGAGAAAATCTAATTAGACTAGTTAAAATATTACTAAAATGAGCTTTTTTCTGGAATAAAGCGAAGGTTGGATTAGCATAGTAAGAATAATTATTTCAGTTTTCCATAGATAAGTACGGTATTTCCTAACTAGTGAAATGTTTAAAACTGTAAAACTGTGACTGATTAATACACTTCATTGGTCTAACTAATTGATATATATATATATATATATATATATATATATATATATATATATATACAGGGTAGTAGGTAACTCCACCGAAAACTTTTGGAGGCTGTTCCTTATACGAAATGAAAGAAAAAAAGTTCTAATAAACATGGGTCGAAAAACGTCTCCTTTCAGAGTTATGAACTACCGAAAATTCGAAATATCACGTTTCAAAACATCCTGGCTTAGAAACTATAGTGCCTATCCCAAGCGGTTTAAGGAATTACACAGGAACTAATATACGCTCTATCTAAATATTCATGTTTAAGAATTCACCGGTACCAGCGAAACGAACGCACCATTAGTACTTAAAGGAGTATCCCTATACTTCAACTTCCTTTTCACAGTTCCTTTTACCGATAACGGAAGATAGTAAAACATGGATATTTAGATAGAGAACATGCTAGTTCCTGTGTAATTTCTTAAACCGCTTGGGATAGATAGGTCCTATAGTTTCTAAGTTAGGGAGGTTTGAAAAATGATTTTTAGAATTTTCAATGGGTCATTACTCTGAAAGGAGGCATTTTTCGGCTCATTTTTATTAGAATTTTTCTTTTTCATTTCGTATAAGAAATCGCCTCCCAAAGTTTGTCGGTGGTGTTACCTATCACCCTGTATATATATAGTTCAGGGTCTCGAATTAATCTCCACGTACAAATACAGTTCAGAGCTTCAAATTAATAGCTAGAATAGTATATAGTCCAGTATCGGTTGCTGTCAGACAAATAGTATTGCAAAATCTGAGAAATGTGGACAGGCACGGCGTGACACTCTGCTTTTCATGTCACTTAACTTACTAGAAAACACTTTCATCTTTGTTTATACTAACTAACTAACTAACTCTATGGCCTATGGAACCCAGAGATTCAATGCCACGTTCACAAAAGCTCTCCATTGAGTTCTGTTCTTAGCCAACTGGATCCAGTTCCTACATTGCACTCCTATTTTTGCAAGATCTATCTTAATATTATCCTTCCATCTGCACCTAGGTATTCCTAATGGTGGTTTTCTGATTGGACTTCCAGTTAAAACTTGGAAACTGTTCCTACTTTCTTCCATTCTGGTTACGTGACCTGCTAACCTGAGCTTCCTAGATTTGATGACCTTTGTTTATACTTATTGATTTAATTATGAATTTCTATTATTGATGTAATGCACTTTCAAATACTTATCCATTACTCCTGAAGGCGAGTTGAAAAGTTATTTTACAGACAGAATTTCTTCATCGATGTTGTAAACAGTAATTAAATTGAACATAATTGGAAAGGATAAAAGAAGTCAGATGTACTCAGCCTTATGAAAAGTATGAAATTCAATTTTATGAACCACCACTACATGATTACTTTTTGTTTTGTGAAGCGTGCTTGTGATTTGTCAATCTTTATCATCTTTCTCTTGAGTCGTTGGGACCCATTCTCTTTGTCAGTTAGTGACCGCGGTGGCTCAGTGGTAGAGCGTTCACCTCTGGTGTATGGGGTCCCTGATCTGATCCCAGCTCGCGCCAAGTGAACTGTGTAGTGGACAAACACCATGTGCGTGGGTTTTCTCCCGTTTCCTCAAAGTTGATTTATTCCACAACTGCATTCATTTCTCACCATGACCGTCTCCTTTAGCCTAGCCGGCATAATCGTGAGTAGTAAAAGTGAAGTTTTCACTTCATTATCATGTCCCTGTGAGCTAATAAAATATAATAAAATGTAGTTGAGTATTTACTGGTTATATCATATCAGATGAGGTTTCTAGTTCTTGTGAAGTTATCAAAAACTTGCAACAGAATTATTTATTAAAAAGAAACTAATAACTTTAAATATTTCAATCTAGTTAGGCATCTAATGCATAGTTCACAGCACAAATGACACATTTACATCAAATAGCTGAACGGAGTGACCAAGAAATGTATAAAATTAAGCTATCACTAGGATTGAAGCCAATTCTTATTTTAACTTCGTGATTTTCAATAAGTAATGAACGGCATTCACCAGGTTATGGCATATGCTGATGATATAAATTTAATAGGAGATGATAGGAGAACAATAGAAAGAAATGCAGAGATCTTATTAAACACTTGCAGGGACATGGGTTTAGAAGTAAATGCAGAGAAAACTAAATACATGGAAGTGTGTCAGGACCGTAATACTGCAAATAGTAGATGTGTTAAAATATGAAATAATACTTTTGATAAAGTGGATAGTTTCAAATATTTAGGATCAATATTAACAGACGAAAATCATATTCACGAAGAAATTAAATGTCGACTAAAAGTAGGGAATTCGTGTTACTATTCGGTTCAAAATCTCTTGTCGTCGCGAATTCTGTCGAGGAGTTTGAAGCTTAAAATATATAAAACGATAATCATGCCTGTTGTTCTGTATGGTTGCGAAACATAGTCGCTTACTCTGAGGGAAGAACATAGACTGAAAGTATTTGAGAACAGGATCCTGAGAAGAATATTCGGACCCAAGAGGAACGAGAATGGGGAATGGCGGAAGCTTCATAACGAGGAACTACATAGTTTATACGGTTTACCAAACATTGTTAGGGTCGTCAAGTCTAGGAGGCTTAGGTGGGCAGGTCATGTAGCTAGAATGGAAGAAAGTAGAAACGCTTTCAAAGTCTTGACTGGTAAACCCATAGGAAAACGACCATTAGGAAGACCTAGGCGCAGATGGGAGGATAATATTAAGATGGATCTCGCAGAGATAGGAATACAAAGTAGAAACTGGATCCAATTAGCTAAGAATAGAAGTCAGTGGAGAGCTTTTGTGAACGCGGCACTGAACCTCCGGGTTCCATAGGCCATAGAGTTAGTTAGTTAGTTAGTTAGATTTTCAATAAATCCCCATATAACCATTAAACTTTTAAAAACTGCTAACCAACATTTACATTTATCACACAATTGTAACTTTTTCACCAACTCTTTTAATAAAGCTTTCAAATATGTAACAAAAACATCCAAACATAATAAATATAGCACTTCAAGGATGTTCTATTCAATGATAAATAATTCCAATAACATGCTTATTATCTCTGGTTACTTCTAATTGTTGTACTTGATGAAAATCACTTTAAATACACAGTTGACCTAAACAAACATATAAAATATAAACAAACCTATGTCAGGTAGAAAGCGGAGCAAGAATTTTAGAAATGATAAAAAAAATGGATCAGAAGATTTCGATTTGGCCAAGAATTTTAGGAATGATCCAAAGAAAAGTGCGTCAAAAGATTGGGATTTTGGCCAACAATTAGTTTTTAGATCAGATGCCATAAAATGTTTGAACGGACCCTAAATCGAGTTTTCGTATTTTCTATGGAATAAGCACATCATACTTTGTTAAGTTATAGTTTGGGTTTGGCTACACTATACGTAGTTCTCCAGATATAAGGCGTACAAGAAAAATTTTGATTGAAATATATTGGATCTTTGATCCCAAAATACTACATTAGTAATAAACCGGCTTAGTAGCATATGCAGTTGTATGACAAAATGTACTTTATGTGAAAATTGAGAGTCTGGTGGAGAAGACATCACATGTACAGCTAAGAGATCCATTTGTATAATTACTAAAGTTGTGTTAGATCTATATTCCTGTGAAATGGTATATTTCACTTAAAATTCTAAATTAGAGTTCAGATGTTGAGAGATGTACTTATTGGAATAAGGGATATGAGATGGCAGAATCAGTGCATATACTCCTACTTGTCTGTAGTACTACAGCCTACGTAAGCGACCATTTTAATCCCTTGAAAAATCTTACTTGCTAATCTGTCGAAAGATGCTACTTGTGGGCGAGAGAACATTTAAAGTTATTGTATACGGTGAGGGCCACGAATGAATATTAAGTTAAGAAGTATGAGGTAGTAGAAATCAGAAGAATTCAGTACAGGAACACGAACTGAAATAAATATATGGTAATTTTTTGTTACAACTACCAGTATTTTCCTATCCAACCGTGTTCCTCTGTCTTGGTGAGGGATATCAAAGCAAATTTAAAAGATCTAATGTATCTTCTCGGAAGCTTTTACTTGTGACATGTAAACTTAATACTATAAAAACCGTACTTCATTATATCTATTATTTTATTATCATTATCATTATATATTTTCGTTTCTGTCGTTATTGTAAACATTATTGCCACTCGGTTCGATGCAGCTAACATTACGCAATTAATGATGTTTTTATTTTCATTCTTTCATGAATCTTCTGAACTTCCCCACAGATAAGTTTCATTAATAGTATATAAATTGGAATAAATTTTCTTTACTTCTTAGCTATTATCCTTACTGTTTACACCTAAAATTAGTTATAAAAATGTAGGTTAATAAATGTCCAATTTAAGATATCACTTCCTTACTTGTGTTATAAAATATCACCAGATATAGGCCTTAATACTGAAATTGAAGTAATTGAATTTTCAATTATCTCTAAAGCAACCATATACAATGCAGTTATCTGCGCAGAACCCGTTTGAATATCTCATATCTGGAAGGTTTGTTTACGGTAGCTGTAATATTAATATTCGAGCCAAATTTCCTCTGTACACTCATATTTTTGTATTCGAATCTTCAGAGACCACAGCTCCCTATGAAAACCGACAAAGCATCAGCACATTTTGTGGCTCCATAACATCCACGGGTCTTCCAAAAGCATCGAAGTACACAAACAAGAGCAAACATGAGCGCCAGAGACCTCGAGACGGGTGCTGCATGGAAGTGGGTGTAGGGAAGGAAAGCATTATTTGAAGGCGGAGCAGATTGAACGAAGACCACTACAAAGGAAGCAACACACTGAAGCATGATGTAAACAAAGAAAGATTAACACCAAACTTGAGGCTAGAGGAACAAAAGATAAGATATCCCGAGTATTAGCGCAGACCACAGAAACGAGAAACCGAGAGAAACAGGATGAAGATTAAAGAAAAAAGAAACAAGTTTGGTGAATAGAGGGATTAAGGGATATAACACCACCACAAAACCCAAAAGATTTCTTCTGTTTGCAATTAGAAGTAATTTTTACTGTTACTATTCCATACTGGCTTATTGGATACAAGAACGGATGAAAATGAAATGAAGTGTTTAAGTTTTACGGCCCACGGTTATGCCGGTTAGGCTAAAGGAGACGGTGATGATGAGAAATGAATGATATGGTGGAATGAAGAAAGTGGGAGGAAACGGGAGTACCCCAAGAAAACCCACGAGCACGGTGTTTGTCCACCACAAATTCCAACAAAAACGGATGAATTCTTTATTTTGTAAAATGAGATGAAATTCAATTTTTAGTCCAGAGCACGAGTATACACCGTAGTAAACAATGTAAAAATATATAATGTTTAGCATAAACAAGTACCTGTGTCACATGTACACCACCTGAAGAAATTTGGTTTATATTGCTTGATAGTTTTTCAATTAATATTGAAACCGAAAGTGCCGAAAGTGGTAGTAGTTTTCTATCACTTCCGGTTTTAGTAGAGAGATTAGAGTGGAGATGGAATATACTCTTTAACCTTGATTGGTTGCAGGAAACTGCTTCTCGCTATGTATTACCGTTTTTACTTTATGAGGAGCAACGTTAAAAGTAGATGTGGTTGATGTATGCCACTTCTGGTTTAAACAAAAAGTTAAGAGAGAAGACTGTATATATTCTTAGAACAATAAATCGATTCTATTGTTTCCACATTTCGGTATTTCTCGTCATTCTTGCTCCATGAACAGGGTGTCCCATAATTATGTATATGGTGTTTCAAAGACTGCGGTAAAGAAACTAGCAACATAACTTGAACACAAGGGCGCCTATTTCTCTGTAAATTTAGGGGGGTGCATTCAGATGCAGAAGGCATATATGAGAATATTAAGATAAATTATGCATTCAAATTATGTCAAATATTGCATATTCATAAATACAATGCGGGGGCCCACATGAGCTTTGGGGGAGGGTCCGGGGCCCCCGCCCCCTGGAATCGGCGCCCTTGTTTGAACGTAAAATTGAATATAAAAATATTATTCTCATACCTTTTCTTACAAGAATTTTAATCTCTGTTCTCCATGTCATGGTCCACCAATGCATCATCAAAATCGATACATGCCTGGAGACGAAGAGCAATTTGTTACAAGCAGCCTGACATACCCTTAGTGGTATCCTGTGGAATTCTTCTGTAATAATATCCTATAGTTCGTCCAAATTGCGTATGTGATGTTGATATACTTTGTTCCTTAAAACACGCCATAAGAAAAAGGTCAGTTGATGGCAAATCGGGAGATCGAGTTGGCCACTCTATAAACCCACGTCAACCGATCCAGTAGTTAGCGAATGTTTCGTTCAGTCACTCTCACCCTGGTTCGGCATAACGTGGTGATGCTCCATCTTAGGTCATTCCTACTCTCAGGCTACACAGTGTTGCCATATCAAAACCTTTTGTCGAGAATGATAAATACTATAGTCAAACAGCATATATTTAATTATGGGTCACCCTGTAGATTATTAATGAAACCAAAAGTTGTAGTAGATTTCTAATACTTCAGGTTTTAGTCGAAAATTAAGGATTAGGATTAGAAATCAAATTTCTGAACTTTCGGCCGGTGTGGCCACGTTAGTGTGTTAAGTATGAGGCTGCTCGGGGAATTAGGGAGGAAGACAGAAATTGGGAAAGGATGAAGAGACCTGGGATCAGTATAAGAGGTACTATCCAGGCATTTACATGGTGTGAATGAGGAAAACACAGGAAAATCTTACTCGAAGACGGATCGCTTGACAAAGTTTTTACAGTATTTCTTACAGAGTGTCTCCACTGGGAATTGAACCCGGGACTGCTCACACCACAGACGTGACCGTTAGCGACTACTGTAGAGAATTAAGTGTGGACAAAAAATGCATTCTTGAAACGCTTAATCGATTGCAAGAAATAACTTCTCGATATCTGTGATCATTTTTGCTCTATAGAGAACAACGTAAAAACCGGAAATCTTGGTTTCTACCACTTCCGGTTTGAATATCACGTCCATAAAAAAAATCCAATTCCTACCTTTTGATCCTCCACATTCTGGTCAAGATTGATAGTGATCCATCAAGTTCCTGAGATCTTTCTTATTTCCTGGACGGACGAACTCACGGACAGATTAAATGGAGAAATGAGTTTTGGTAAACCAAACTTGTTAAAAGTAATTATGACCTTACAACCCACGAAAAGTCATAGTGGGTGAAGTGACTTTTGATGGATGATATAAAATGAACGTAGCAACCGCTAAAATTCCAGTTGACAGATTTTCTAGCTGAGATTAAGCTATTTCCTACTTCAACTATATCCGCAATTACTGATGATTATAACTCAGCACAGAAAAAATATATCGAGAAACGAACTCGCAATGTCAGTAGCATTACCACCAAAAACGTGCGTATATACCACGTCAGTAGTATAAGAATTCTGCTATACCAATTGACTTTTGACATTGTAAAGAACAGTTGATATCTGAGATTTAATTCTCTTAAAACAAATATAATGGCAACTTTCTCCAGTATTTTGTAAATATGGCTTACAGAACTTATCTATCAAGTCATTACAACTTTAGAGACCCGTTGGCTAAATGAAATAAAATAGAATGAAATCTTTCTGTTCAATGTCCCACGTTTATGCCTTTTAGGCTAAGGGAGACTCTGATTAAGGCAACTAAATGATGCTAGGAGGATTGGTGAAATGAGAATGTAGAAGAAAACGGCAGGAAAATCACGGACACGATGTTGTCCATCACAAACTTACTTGGTACAGCATCGAACCAGGGACCTCACACACTAGTGGTAAGCTCTCTACTATTGAGCCACCATGTTCTCTTCGTTAGGTAAATGAATTAACCAATGGTGACTACTATTGTCCTGTCAAAATGTCTTGAGTCGTGGCAAAATTGCGAACTAAAGCTCACACCCTCACACACCCAAGCGTTCAGCCAATAAGGGTTCAGCTGTTGCTAAGCGAGAGAAAGCGAGTGGAATTCCTTCAGCCGATAGCAGCGCTTGTAACGGAAGACTAGGTATCAAGTCAATGTGGTATATCTTTAGTATCTATTTAGCAAATGAATATATATATATATATATATATACATATATATATATATATATATATATATATATATATATATATATATATATATATATATATATATATATATATATATATATATATATAAATGCCATTTTTCTTTGAGCAAACTGAATAGAATTTGAAGTTTAGCTTACATTAAACTTAACACTCCACTCAAATAATAACGGTTAATAGAATAAATCAGGAATTTTGTCATCATTGATGTTCATTTCCAATTGTAACAAGTCTTAAAAATGTTACGTTCAAAGCAAAGAAATGGATTTTTCTTCTATAGCATCGTACGAGTGCTAGGTAAGGATTTGTTACATATTATGTCGTAATTTTATTTTAATAGATGGTGTGCAATTATACTTAGTGTTTAAAAGAAGGTGTATGTGACTTCAAAATACTTCCTTGCAAGGGCGCTGATTTCTCTGTAAGTTTCAGGAGGCCCATTCAGATGCAGAAGGCCTCTGATATATATTAACATTTTAAGACAAATTGCACTAAAATTATGCCAAATATTGTGTATTCATAAATACAATAGTGGGGCCCACATGAGCTTTGCGGGGCCCGGGCCCCCTCGGTGCCCTTGCTTCCTTGTACTTTTATTTGAACTGGAATATGCCGCTCTGGTCATATTCATTTTAATTGATATTTTACGTAATAATGTAAGTAACACTAAATTTAAATAAATTGTTAATATTAAATTATTTTGGAAAAATATTTTTTCAAGTTTCTTCTTCTTCTTCTTTTTTTTTTTAAAGAAAGAGGAGAGCATTATAACTTTGCGGTGCAACTGGTGTCTGCGTAGCGTCTAACCGAAAGGAAATCTACACAGTGTAGAAGATGTGTGAAAATCACTTAAAATCTACGTAAAGTAATACCTGTACCTTCTACTGCTGTAGACTGGACATTTATTTTCTACTATAAGTCATTATGTATTTCATGATTGATAGCATGGCGAGTAGAAACGGATGATCGCCGGTATGTTTGGTCAAACTGATATGTTTTCCAGCATATAAGAATCTGAAAATTTATTACAAATATGTGCAATGTAAAGACATCCATACGTTTGCATGTACTTTTCGGAAAATTGTGCCGGGAATATCGATTACGTTTGTGTAGGTTATCGACCGATCTTAGAAATGTAGATTAGGATTCTCATCACTGTTTTGTGATTACAAAGATACGGTAAATAGTTTCGGTAATAATGGAAAATGCTAAAGTGGTAAACAGAGGGAAATTAAGAACCCCCAAGTTCAGAAAATACAGTTTTTTTTTTTCAGCTGCAAGGTTAGAATAAGCGTCTTGAAGTGGAAGATTCAGTTTGGTTCTCGTCTCGACAAGATAATGCCATTCAGATCCCACGTTAACCTGTAGAGCTAAGTATCACATACTATCGACGTCGAAAAGAGGCGTAAATCTCCAACTGAACTAAAGAAACAACAGTGAAAACTACAGGGAAATTCAAAGGAGGAAAATGGGAAGTAATGAAGGTTACTAATCCATCAAAACTATTCATGATTGCTATTGATATCGAAGAAATTTACTGTATCATAAAATTGAATGGAAACCTTAATTTTGTTGTCGTATTGTACGGATGTGAAAGTTGCTTGCGGATACTCAGGACTGAGAGCCTGGATTCCAGTAACGAAGTTACATGGGGGCAACTTTAGATTCAGTATTCCATTCAAGTGTGACGCAAACGTTTTACAAGCCAAGTCAAGTCAATAGCCAATCGACGGCAAGTGATGCTTCTTGCTAAATTGGTTGGTTTGTTTAGAATTAACGTTCCATTCAGCAGCAAAGTTATATGAAATAGAAACCTACAATTTAACGTGGGACCCGAACAACATGAACTCTCACCGATAATTGAACTCGAGTCACCCGTACCAAAGACGCATACTTTGATATAAATATTCTGATGTGTAAAGAGAAGGAAAAGCAATCAACTTTAGAAAGCAATTAAAAGGGTTAGCAGAAGAATAGGTCAGTACGAAAGTCAGCAGTAGCTGTAGATTATCGAATGCCATATGGACAATAAATCGAGACATCTAAATTCGCATGGCACGTTTCTCGCTTGAATAATTCTTGCGGAGTACTACCCTAGTAGAAAATACAAGTTGAAAACAGCTTGCTGTAAGCTTGAATTGCAAGTGGGCCAAGCTTGCATCCAGCTTGATTGGAAAACGTGCAAGCATGCCTCAACCTGGATTCCAGTAACGAAGTTACATCGGGGCAAATTTGCATTCAGTGTTTCATTTAAGTATGACGCAAGCGTTTTACAAGCCAATTCAAGTAAATAGCCGATGAACGACAAGTGATACTATGACGCTCTGCGAAGGGTCTAAAGCATAGCTTGCGAGTACAACAAAAGGCAGATTGTATGAAAGCATGTGTTTCAAGTGCAAGCGTAGAAAGCCAAAAGCCAAGCATGCGCCAACTGGCAGAAAGCTATCTTCTTACTAGGGTAGCCTCTAAGTGAAGCTGAAAGAAATCTTTGAGTAGACCAATCTCTTAGTTTTACGTTCCAAGCGGATGCTTCTTGACCTAAAAAAATACGGATGATTAATAAAAATGAATGTTCGTGATGTACGTGAAATAATCTGGGGAGCGAGATTGCGGGAAAAAACGAATGAATATAGAAAATAACACACCAACCAGTAACTCACTTGACTTCAAAATAAAAAAAAAAACCTACACCGGAACTACTCAACCATCTGCCTCCAAGACATAGACAAAGAAGAAGGCAGGAGGATGATATAATGGGGTGAGAAATTATCCATATGGCATTGACTCAGCACAAAAAATATGCAATAAAAATATCTTTTTCTGTGGCGATGAATCTTCGCTTTTCTTAAGCAGTAGAGGTATTAGCAAGTGGTTTGTTAATATTACCCTAAAATAACTAGTGTACATTTCATTAGAGCTTTTAGTTCAGAGTCTGTTACTAGAATTAAGAAGTAGCGGACTTAATTCTAGAAAATCAGAAAGAAGCTGGCAATGGGAATTAATTTGCTAACTACACATCACTCACTGTTAAATCTTAGTCCTTCGGGGACTCTAATTTCAGAAATGTTAGTTTTGAGCTAATCTCCAGCTAAAACGTTCTAAACTAATTTTTGTTCAGATTTTCAAGAAGGTAAATCAAGAGAAGAAGAAGAAGAAGAAGAAACACATCCAACTTCAAACGAATGAAGTTTTCTGAAAAATTATGGCAAAGATTAACTTTTGAACAAAAGTGTACGTAACTTGTTCTGTATTTAATGAGATTTGAACGTAAACACCGCTTTGTTACTGTAGGTCTTGATGTTATTATTTATTTATGCATAAAGAAGATTAATTCGTTTTAGTTGTATTTGCGTGTAGTCTATTTACTCGTTAGAGGATAGTAGCAGAGAAGATTTTCACAGTTGCACTTGTCAGCTTTCATCTTGAGGAAAGATCTTTTTGAGGAAAGGCTCCAGAGTCTGTTATTGAACTGATATCCCTCCACACAGAGTGATCTCAGATTGTTTTACTCCTGCATCGTGTCATGAGCATTAGGAGAATTTGTATTGAGTTTCGGAACAACCAAACCCGTATTTATATATTGGTGCGCACCTATAGGCCTACTCTAAATAATTTGCCGCCCCCGCATAAAATTCACCTCCCCCGAAAACGACTAATATTAGAGTCGAATTCACAGTTTTTAGGATCGCTGAGATGAATAGTGACAGTTTTAATCCAATTTAACTTCAAGGTCATACTCCACTACCCAGGGAGGGGTGAGATTTTAAAAGTAATCGAAATCGACAGATATTAGTGTTGAATTCATAGTTTTCGAGGTCGCTGAATTTAACAGTACCATTTTCCATGATGTTCAAGTTTATGCTCAACCCTTGGAGTGGGAGTGGGAGAGGATGACTTTTTAAAAATAATCAGGTAAGCTAGCTAATTAGTAACTATTGTAATTGCAGCCAATTAAACACATTAACATATTTTCTCGCGCTTGCGCGGGACTCTGCTGGTTGCTAGTTTTAAATATTACTTTATTGGAATCTTTAAAAAAATGCAAAATTTTGCCGCCTCCTGAATTCTGCCGATTGAGCATAGAATAGCACTTACCTAAATACGGGCCTGGGAACAACTAATTTCCAGATCTCAATATAAGACCTAAAAGGAACTTGGTTTATTGAAGTTTTTTTTTTTTTTTTTTCGTCTCGATTCTTGACCCCAAGGAAGATTTTTCTGATTTACACTGACAGCTGAGTAATTGTTTCGAACAGTTAGCTCTTCCCTCTGACAGACTTTTTGAAACTCATTGACAAGGTAAGTGAATTTTTTGTCGCAAAGTTGTACAGTTCGCGGCATAGAAATCATTTCAAAAATTCTAAGTCCAAATTATTTAGTAATAACAAACTCTTGCCCGTTTGCTTATGCATTCAGAAACACACGTCTCGATCGACTGCTTCCTTCTGGTATTTAGTCATCCCAACTCACTTCCCTCCTCCACCTCTCCTTGTCTAAAGTAGTGTGTAACATATTATACTCTTTCCCTTCAGACATAAAAGCAGGAACCAGTTGAAAAAGTTTATAAATCTAAAACCGTCTTCTTCATTCATTTGTTCTGAAATACCTTTTTAGAGCCTGAATAAAAAACTGTCACAAAATGTTCCCATAGCTTCATTAACGCCTTTATTTGTATTCTTTCTCTTCTTCAAAGATTGCAAGTTAGGAACATGCTGCTTGTGAAATCTATGGAAATTACCCCTGACGGCAATAGGTTTTGTGTTTCCCAAAGTCTGTAATGCGGGCGCAGAGCTCTAAAAACTACTGACAGAAATGAGTGTTATTCAATGATTAATTTAATTTCTTTTCAGTAATTGCAAGCAAGCATTTCAGTAATTCGAGAAGCGTCAATTAGTCAGGCAGGAGGATGCAATTTCGCTCTTGCTTGAATTTCATACAAGGTCTGTATGATAAGTAATGAGACTCGCCGCGCCGCGGCGCGCGTGTCGCTGGAGCGGGTTTGTCGGTGATGGAGGATGTAGGGGGGGGTCCGAGCAAAGCAACGCACCGCGCGTCAGTTGGCTCCGAGCCTTAGTGGAGCGCGGACAAGCCTTGGACAAAGCCCTTGTGAACATTCTTGTCACGGCGGAAAATCAACAAACATGGAGGGTTCCATCGAACAGCGTTATGCGATCAAATTTTGCGTTCGCCTGGGGAAAACGGCTACTCAGACGCTTTCTCTCATCACGGAGGCCTACAAAGAGGAAGCCCTATCCAAAGCCCAGGTGTTTCGTTGGCACAGTGCGTTCCGGAACGGCCGGGAAAGCGTTGAGGATCTGGAGAGGGCTGGACGCCCGACAACAGTGACTACGGACGAAACTGTGGCAAAAGTGAGGGATCTCCTGAACTCAGACCGTCGATTATCGTTGAGATTGATTGCTGATGAACTCGATATGAACCACACAACAGTGCACAAGATTGTGACGGAACAATTGGGAATGAGAAAAATCTGTGCGAAACTGGTGCCGCGAGTGTTGACTGACGAACAAAAGCAACGACGTGTTGATTGTTGTCAGGAACTGTTGAACCTCATGAACAGTGACCCTAACTTTGAAGATGACGTCATAACAGGTGACGAGTCGTGGGTGTTCCAGTACGACCCTGAAACGAAACGTCAAAGCGCGGAGTGGCACACTCCTGCGTCCCCGCGCCCCAAGAAGGCCAGAATGTCGAAGTCAAAGGTGAAAACAATGTTGATTGTTTTTTTTTGACAATGTGGGGGTGGTCCACAAGGAGTTTGTACCCCAAGGACAAGCCGTCAACGCCGCCTTCTACAAACAAGTCCTTGAGAGACTGCACAGGAGCGTCAAGCGGAAAAGACCGGCGATCGCTAGCCGGTGGAAGTTGCATCACGACAATGCCCCTGCCCACACCGCCTTCTTAGTGACCTCCTTTTTGACCCGGATTGGGGTGGAAGTCCTTCCACAACCACCCTACAGCCCAGATGTGAGCCCGGCCGACTTCTTCCTCTTCCCGAAGCTGAAGCCACGCTTGAAAGGAACCCGTTTTGCAGACGTCACAGCCATCCAAGCAGCCGTGACCACATTTCTAAAGGACATGCCGGCTGCTGACTTCCAGGGGGCGTTTGCAGCGTGGAAACATCGATTGCAGAAGTGCATCGACGCAAGAGGAGAGTACTTCGAAAGCTTTTAAGTCCCTGTACAGATCAGATCAATAAAACAATGTTTCCAGACCTGGTCTCATTACTTATCATACAAACCCTGTAAACATATATTGTTTGATCAAGTATATAGTAATTCAAAAATTTAAAAAAGTGAAACTCTTTGTCGGCGGAGAATCTTCCGCGGGCAAAATCTAAAATGACACTGCTTTTAGCAACAAATCTATTGAGTTAGGATAGCGCATTGCAGAGCGCTTACATTTGGTTTCAAGAGTCGAAGGTTTGATCTCAACCCATGTGCGTTCATAGTGGACGGAATTGAGAGAGAGAGAGAGAGATTGAAATATGGAGAGATAGAAGGGAATTATTTACCGGTACATACGCAAGTCTAGAATTGGAGAAAAATGATCGGGCAGCATCCGAAAATTATCCCAGGAATGATAGGTGTACGATTTCTAGTTTTAAGACTGAACTCATAGTTTGGAAGTCTACTGTAGTTGTAAATCTGCAAAGAAATCCAATTATTTTTAACATTGTGTATCTTCTCTAAAGCCAGATATAAAATATTATGACTGTATAAAAAGTACTAGTAAACCAATATATTACTGCTGAAATTTTCAATTCGCAAACAAATGCAATGTTTACTTTTCGTGAATGTATTTCATTTGTTTAAAAATCAAAATATTAGATCTAAAATTAGATTAATAGTGAAACTAATAAATTTGAAATATTTCTTACTAAATTTTATGTTTTACATATAACATTTAATTGCAACTTTTGATCTTCTCACAATTATATTCAAAAATACTGTTTTACCAACAGCATGTTAAAGAGTTTGCTGAAGGCAATATTATTTGAAGCAATGGATTTTAAGCTTTAATTGATAAAATGATGGAAATATGCTTGGAAACTTTCCAATCGTTAAATAGATAAAAAAAAGTACAATCGTCACTCAGCATAAAAAACCAAGGCCTCTAATTAAACCTTTGATTAATTACAATGTAGTATGTTCATATGTACAGCTCGTTGCTAATTAGACGAAATTAAAAAGTAAAAAAAAAAAAAGAAAAAATAGAAACATTAAATATCAATGGTGTTGGAAGTTTATTTTGTGCATTGTCAATATCAGTAATTTTTTATAACAGAGGAAACTTTTAGATATCCAACGTATGCTGCATATAACTACGTGAAATAATATAGAAAAAAAACTCTCTGTGATGATAATTAATTATCAAGATAAATTTATTCGGATGAGCGAATAATTTTAGGAAAAGGAAAAACAAGACCTGTAACTCAATTAACACTTTATTACATTAAGATGAGCAAGTCCCAAACAAAACGCCTATCACATGTTCATACCGACAAAAGTAATGAATTATTAAATACTAGTCACATAAGGAAATGTAACTGTCATATCAAATATCACAAGTAAACAAAAATTTTTGGAATGATTCAAAAAAATTGGATCAAAAGATTGGGATCTTGGCCAAAAATTAATTTTCGGATCAAGGACCACAAAATTTTTGAACTGTCCCTAAAAGGAGTTTTCTTATATTTCTTTTACGGAATAAGCACATCATACTGAGTTAAGTGATAGTTTGGGTTTGGCTACACTGTATGTAGTTCTCCAGATATAAGGCACACAATAAAATTTTTGATTGAAATATATTGGATTTTTTGATACAAAAGTAAATTTAACTTATTACACAATTAAGAGGAGTGGTGTACAAGCAAATTAGTCTTGTTTACATAACTGGCAATTTTCATATATATTTTTAAGATTGAACTAGTTGAACACTACGATTATGGTGTAACGTTCATAAAATAGAGTCCAGTTCACTTTAGCACTTCATCTAACAGCCAATCTGGAACCCATCCGAAAGAAGCCTAACGTCTATCTTTTATACATTTTTTTACAAAACAAAGTTATCAAAGTATGTATGCTTTTATTTTATTTTAGTTAATTTTTCGATTTAAACACATTTTATAACATTTTATAACATAACAACATTTTTTTTACTTATACAAAGTTACACTCATTCTCCATGTTGGCGACTTCTGGATTATATTAGTCCTTGGGTTTCTGAAATAAATTATATCAAAGTTATCTGGTCGTGTGTTTCTAGGTGGGATATGGATATGAAAAGATGAATAAGTTCATTGCAGTCAACCTTACCATTAAATATTTTATGAAGGAATAACATGTCAAATAGAATTCTTCTTTGTTGTAAACTCATGATACCAAAATTAGTATTTATAGATTCACTGCTATCTGTCTGTGGGTATGTGTGTGTTGCTTCATACGTTAGAAGATTTCACAATTTTGTGTTGGAAGTTTCCTTCAGGGAATGTTGGTAAAATGTTGTTTTCATTTTCTTTTATTTTTTAAATTTTTTAAAAACCCAGTTTGCTAATCACTGTTGTTCATAATTTAAAACCACGTTTCTTTCTCTCATTCTTTTACGAACACTAAATTTTCATGTAAACTCAATTCTAAAATTACAAAAAAGAATCTAACTTGTTCTTTTGCCCTCGCTTGAATTCCAGTTTAATTATGTAACGTTAATAACTTTTTTTTAAAATAATACAGAAACATTACATATATCCATCCAGTCACCTGTTTGTTGTCACATGCATGTAAAAGAAAAAAATCGGTACTTTTAGCTATTGTTTCTTTGATATTGATTGGGCATTATAACAACAGAGCTTTTATCCGGAAATTGTACTGAGAGCTAAAACGGAAGTTCTCCACTTTTATTTTCAACGTTGTATATTCATCCTTCTGAAGTCTAACGTGTTTTCACGCGTGAAATAGACTTATTTGTCTTTTATGTGTAGCAATTATAACCCGCCTTTCATTCATCATTAAAACTTCCACTGGGTCAAGGATAATATATATAATCTTGTAATATACGTTTATAAGCTGATGCCAAACGACAATAATAATGCCCTAGGCTTTATAATAATTTTCGTCGGTATTCAGAGATAATTCGTTAATCGAACGTTAGTCACGCGGTTAGTTAGTGTCGTATTACTCTGTACTAAGAAGGGTGTACTTTTTTATATTCAGAGTCTGCTTGGAGTTCAGCTAATAAATTGATTTGGATTTGATTAACTAACATAACCTCAATACATCAGATGAACAAAATAAATGAGGTAACTACGGAAATCTAGACATGCACATGCATAATCTGTAAAAATGAAAACATATGAAATACGAAATTCGAAATGTTTTCTTTGTGGTTTGACATCACAACAACTTATAAATAGTCATGAAATCGAATTATAATTAACATATTCATTTCTAAGAAATGTATTTAGGAGGGAATTAATAGATGTTAATTAGTATTAGCGACAATAGAAGGAAATGTTTTAATTACGAGGGAAGATAATTTATCGATGAGCTGTACAGGATGATTCTTTAAACGGTTTACAACTTCAATCAGTTATAATTCTTTATTGAAACCACATACAGATCTGGTTTATATGTCATTATACTGCAAAACACTTCAAGTTTGACTCACGTAGTGAGTAGTTGCGAAATTGACCACACGTGACGCCACCGGTCAGTTGTCAAAAATGGAGATATTCACTGGTGCGGAAAGAGCTAAGTGCGTGTCTTGGTTTCAAGAAACGAAGTCAGCAACAAGCGTACAGCGTAAGTTTCGCGCACAATATGACAAGGAACCACTCGGCAGACGAACAGTGTACAAATAGCAAGGTATATAAAATAACAGGTAGCCCCAGTTCACGATTAGCGTTCTGATTGGCTCCCTGTCCGTGACGTCTTGTGGAGGTATCTGTGAAGATTGTTTTCGCTTGCCTGCTTGTTACACTTCGCGCTTTATTCCTAAAACTGGATTCAAAACATAATTATGATATTCCTTGTCTTTCCAAATACAAATAATGAGTTATTTCTACTCACAGATGAGACAATATAATGTAATAAATATATAAATATCGTCAATAATGATTAATTATCTGTACAAATAAAAATGAATATAATGTTTACTCGCTAATTCATTCTAGAGCTTTGGATCGATTTTTATAATTTTTAGTACCGTACATGAGCTGACCTGGCCCTTATTACTTTGATTGAAGTAATCTAAGGGATAGAAGGGGTTCAAAATACAGTATCTCACGAACCTATCAAGTTAGAAAGATGAAACTCGGTAAACTCCTCATTAAGCTTAAAGAAAAAACGTGTACCATTGTTTTTGAAAATTTCCGTTTTAAGGGGAAGAGGGGACATTTTCTATTCATTGTAACAATGCTAGATTGCCAACTCTCCTCGAACAACTTTAACGATTTTTGGTACTTTAATGCAGCCAGGACTAACTAACTTAGCCGAAATTGGTGTCCAGTCCATAATTTTCAGGGTCGCTGAAATGAAAAGTGACCTACCCGATGCCGTTTAAAACCAAATTCATCCTCTTTGGGCTTGGGGAAGGGGAGGCATTATGGATTTTTGTCGTTGCACTTGCATTGAAACGTGAATTCTAAAGGTGGAAGGAGTTCAAATACTTTCCATAAACCAATCTTCTCAATAAGAGCATTTCAAGTAGTAAAATACATAAAGCAAACATTATTCAAAATTTCAGAGATTCCGGGTATGTAATAACTAATTAGGTTAGGTTGTGTTAGGATAGGTTAGGTTATGTTAGAAATCTAATCTTCCCTAACCTAATATAACCGAATCTAACCTAACCCAATTTGATTAGGTTAGGTTAAGTTAGGTCAGGTTAGAAATCTAACCTAACCCGTTGTATTTAGTATTAACCAAATTGTCAGAAATCGTGACTGCAAAATATTTCCTTTACATTACTAATATTTGTTTATTACTCAATATAACACATTTTACAGTATGTATTACAGGTTATACGTTGCACAGATATCTATAGAGTAGTATACATACATAAAAGAACCGTCTTCACAGGGGAAAATTTGCAGTTATTTGTTCTACACTTTGCCCTTCGATTTATCGGATTTTAGTTTTTGTGACTTAGCCCCCTCTCTCGGCCAGACCTTCAATTATAAGAATATGGTAAGAGTGCACTTTGATCAGAAGAAATAATTTTGTCACACGATGTGGCATTCGAGAAGGAATAAAATCAATGTGATTTGTACGTAACAGGTACGGTTCGGTTCGTAATAGGTTCCTATGAATGTTCTGCTCAAAGTGCACTTTGAACTCTTTGCTAGAATAATGTTTCAGATACTTAACAAAACTTACGAATATCATTAAAGCTAAAGAATATATGAGAATATACATTTATATTCTCGTTGATACCCCCTTCCACTTCACTTTACGTACATAAACTTAAGCTTCAGGCCCTCAGAAACAAATGTCATAAAAGTAAAATTAATTATTGCTGTTACACACCTGTTTTTCAACTTGATTAGTGTCTAGTTCAGGCCTGTCCATGAATTGGCTCCCGGAGCCAAAGCGTGAGCGAGCACGAGCGAAGATAAAAACAGGTGAGCACAGGTGCTACTAGCTTGGCTTCTTCCACTGCATCCGATAAGTGTTGCCAACCACACATGATGGCAAAAAACCTATGGCCAAGCCTGGCCAGAAATTCGCACGATGATAAGCATTGAGCAGACGCAAGCGTGAAATGTGCAGGTGTGCTCTCCCCCTCCCCATTTCGAAAGCCTTAACGCGAAAACACTGCAGGAAATAAAATTGGTACGTTTTTTGGTCGAGGAAGACGCATGATAGAGGTTACAGTTGGCGTTGAAGTAACTAACAAATGAACAAGAAAGAAAGAAAGAAAGAAACTAATATTAAACATGTCATCTTACAGACGTAAAAACGACTGCAAAAATCGGAAACGAATTGTTTCAGACCTTTTTAGCTTGCTCACACAATTCGTGACGTTGTATTACATTAGCATTCAGTCTGTAACTTGTCACTCGCTTCACGTATGCTAAGTTGTAAACGCCTTTCGTTGCTAGATTGATAGGAGAACGACGGGAGGTTGAAAATAATAATAA
Source organism: Thermobia domestica (assembly GCF_964235325.1). NCBI lineage: Eukaryota > Metazoa > Arthropoda > Insecta > Zygentoma > Lepismatidae > Thermobia > Thermobia domestica. The sequence continues at coordinate 277,232,267 of NC_137462.1, forward strand.
TAATAATAATAATAATAATAATAATAATAATAATAATAATAATAATAATAATAATAATAATAATAATAATAATAATGCGTATTATTATTATTATTATTATTATTATTATTATTATTATTATTATTATTATTATTATTATTATTCGGACCAAAGAGGGATGAAAATGGAGATTGGAGGAAATTCATAACTAGGAATTGCATAGTTTATACCGCTCACCTAACATTATTACGGTTATTAAGTGTAGAAGGCTCAGGTGGGCAGGCCATGTAGCCAGAATGGAAGAAATTAGAAACGCTTTCATAATTTTAACTGAAAACCCAATTGGAAGAAGACCACTAGGAAGACCTAGGCGTAGATGGGAAGACAATATTAAGATGGATCTTGCAGAAATAAGAGTACAGAGTAGAAACTGGATCCAGTTGGCTAAGGACATAAGTTAGTGGAAATATTTTGTAAACGAGGCATTGAACCTTCGGGTTCCATAGACCATAGAGTTAGTTAGTTATTATTATCTAAAAGAAATGTTCAAATGTTGTTAAGAGACAATTACACAGAAGAACTGAGTTCCGACCAAACACTAATTTGCCGGAAGGAAATTCCAGTGCAGTCCAGCCTACTTTAAGCGTTATCCGTGCAACCCACGTTTCATGTTCAAGACATTGGGAATATTTGTTCGTATCATTCAGTTGGAACGTTTCCTTCCGAATTTACGCTATTACAGTAGACCTACGCTATTACAGTAGGCCTACGCTATTACACTAGGCCTACAATATTGTGACTTTCAAAATCAGTCAGTAACTATCGAAGAAAGACAAGCGTGTAGCTTCAGTCGTTGAAATGATTTAACATTCTTTTTCACTTTTAACAAGCCACCGGCAAGCAACCAGCCAGGGACAATACATTTTTCCTTATTAAAAAGACACTCCTTGTTAAAAAAAAAAAAAAAAAAAAAAAAAAAAAAAAAAAAAAAAACAACTAATTGCTGTCACTAACGGTCACTCTTAAAAATGGAAAATCTCTTTGGCTCTCTTAATATTTTGTTTGATTCTTTGCGATCAAAGTAACTTTAAAAGTGGAGTAAGAAATACTATTCTTCCTATTGATAGTGTAATAGTGGCTTCTAATCTCCACAACCAACCCCTTGCTAAGCCTATTCGTACACACATATATGCATAAGCTAATTTTCTGGAGATAATACTTAGATAATTACAAACAAGTGCTACAGTTTTTTTTTTCGTATCAACAGATTATCTCTTTTCCTAAAAAGCGAAACAACATAATATAACAAACCCACACTCGGATATAACAAACCCACATCCTTCTTTAACAAAAGGAAAGAAAAAAGAAGAAAAGGAAGGTACATAGTTTATCATTTGATTGCTGTTACAAGTTTGTATTGTCTATAGTTAACGGTTACCACATTGTAAAAAAACACTTTACACTAAATGGCAATCAGTTACCATACATACTTTTTTTTTTTGGTAAGCTAGTGATTACCGCCAAGGTTGACAACACTTCCGCTCCTCTAAGGACGAACCCGAAGATCCACGAAGCACGAACAATGGTATTTGCCCGTAGAATGCTCGTGAGCGTTCACGAGGAGAGTTTCCACTATGCTCGCCGTGGGCAGGGCTGGTCTAGTTTATTTTTCCCCATGCCAGTTTAGTATCAATAATGAAGGAACAGCGTCAGATCTTAAACACTACTTTTGCAGGAAACTTAGAAGCTCGTTTTTTCAAACTCTTTGATAATCCTCTGGTGAACAGTGAGCAGAATATATTCGTGCGTTATCCACATTAAAAGTGTTCTTTCGCTTACAGCGGGAAATCAATTTTCTTCGAAGTTCATCATTTTTAGGAAATCGATGGAACATTATTTTATTTGTATTGCTTCCTATGTTATTAGAATGAGCTACTGCACAACTAAGATAACTTTTTCCCATCTTGAAACAGCAGTGTTATTGTTTATGCAGAATTTCACTTATTTTGAAAAATACCGCGATACCTCCACGTGACGTCACCGACCACAAAGTATCCTGGGAAAAATGAGAGCAGAAAAGCTATCCCGAGAGTCCCCTGTACAAATAGCACCAGAAATTTCTTGAAACAGATTGTTCAGTGCGAAACACTAAGGCTCCAGCGCCCTCACCCGTGACTGACGATGTGGTGGAAGCAGTTAGGGAAAGATTTGTCCGCAGTTCTAGAAATCTACACGAGTGCATCACAAGAAACTGGTAACTCTCAGACCACTGTTTGGCGTGTATTGCTTAGATGTTTGTCCTTGGTTCATGCACTGATGAAGCGGATAAACATACCCGATATGAATTCTGTGTTACCATGTTGGATCGCGTTAGTGGTAATGAGTCATTCTTGGGCAAAATGATATTCAGTGACGAATTGACTTTTCACCTTTCCGGCCGAGTCAACAAACACAATTGTCGTATTTGAGGCACGCGCACGTGGAGCTGGTTCTTCACAGCCCAAAAATGAACATGTTTTGTGCTGTTTCCAGAGCAAAGGTGTATACACCATTCTTCTTTGTTGAGAGCACCATCACCGGCATCGCCTATCTCGATATTCCTTGAAATGAAATGAAATGAAATGTTTGAGTTTTACGTCCCACGGTTTTGCCGGTTAGGCTAAAGGAGACGGTGATGATGAGAAATGAATGAAATGGTCGAATGAAGAAAGTAGGAGGAAACGGGAGAACCCCGAGAAAACCCACGAGCACGGTGTTTGTCCACCACAAAGTCCACACGGCGCGAGCTGGGATCGTACCAGGGACCCCAAGCACCGGAGGTGAACGCTCTACCACTGAGCCACCGCGCCCCTCCAGAAATTCCTTGTTCCACAATTAGATGAAGATGACCACGATGGCCGTTTATGATAGCAACAAGATGGCGCTCCGCCGCACTACTTGATAGACGTAAGGGAATTTCTTGATCAAAGTTTCCAGATAAGTGGATAGGTCGGCCACGGTCTCCAGATTACACGCCACTTGACATCTTTCTGTGGAGGTTTGTGAAAGATAAGGTGTACACCCCTCCCCTACTTGATAATGTTAATGAACTGAAACATCGTATCACAACAGCCATCGTGGACGTTAGCCCGAAATGCTTTCTACTGTTTGGCAGGAAATCGACTTTCCTTGAGATGGGTCCAAGGTGACCGCAGGTGCACACATCGAGCCATAATGGATTTGAAACAAACACTTGAAGTACTTTGCAGTATAATGACATATAAACCAAGTCTGTATGTGGTTCCAATAAAGAATTATAACTGATCGAAGTTGTAAATCCTATAAAATCACCCTGTATGTAAGTTTTTCCGTCAGAAATCTTGAAATTTTCTACTCATCTCTCAGTGTTTATTTTAAGAAACAGTTCTGCTATTGTACGGGACTCGCTACTTCATAGTTAACTCAGAGCTCCTTCACGGCTTCGCGGTTAGCGTACGCGTCTTTGGCGTAGGAGACCCGGGTTCGATTCATGGCGAGAGCTCATGTGGTTCGGATTCCACGTTAATCAGTAGGTCCCGTCTCATATAGCCTCGCTGCTGAAAGGGACGTTAAATTCAAAATCAACTCATTCCTAATTAACTCACCCGATGATCATCATCACCATCATCATCATAGGTATTCTGCCTTTAATGGCAGGTCACTTGCCGCAGCTGAGAAGCTTCCATGCTCCACGGTCCTCCGCTAACTTATTCGTCTTCGCGTATGATCTTTCTGTTTTTATATCATCCATTAATTGTAGTCTCCTTCGCCCCCTCCCTCTCTTTCCCGCCACCATACCCTCTAGGACGTCCCTCATGATACAATCTCTTCTTAGGCAATGTCCCAACCAGTTTCTCTTCCTCTTTCTAATAATATCTAAAAGTGTTCTTTTCTCACCCACCATTTCTAACACTCTCTCATTAGTTTTTCGCTCGGCCCAACTAATTCTTTCCATTCTTCTCCACACCCACATTTCGAAGGCTTCCAGTCGATTTTCGTCTCCTTTACGTAATGTCCACGTTTCCGCCCCATACAGTACAACACTCCATCCACACGAAGCATTTTATGAATCTTTTTCTCAACTCTTTATTCAAGGTCCCACAAAACAGACTTTTCTTCCTACTAAAGGCTTCTTTCGCCATTCTTCCACCCGATGAGGTAGAAGAAAAAAAAAGAAAGAAAGAAAGAAAGACAGGCAATTAAATTCCTTTGTATTCTCATAATGTAACTTTACTATTACTAAACTAGGGTACTCTCTCCTCTAAATTATTTAGTCACATGTGATTAACTTAGTCAGCTACTGCGTACTAATCAGGGATTCTGAATACACTTCTCATGACTATACGTTAGTCATAGTCTTAGTATGCCGGTAATCGTAGGTTAAAACGACACCGCATAATGCCCTTTATTTTTTTCTTTGGTGAAGCCTACAAAAATAACCTTAAAATTAGTGTATCTTTTAACCTAAAATTCTAATCTCAGTTCATGTATGATATGATATATGGTGATGTTTTTATGTATGGTATATGGATTGCCACCTGTTAAGTCTTATATTATTTTTTAAGAACTGGAAACACTGTTTCTACGAAATTTGGATTTCAATTGTTATTCAAGATGGAAAGTGTTGAGGAGAGACGGTGCATAAGGCACGAGGCACGAACATTTCTTCCATAATTTTAAAGTTAAGTTTGTTATTTAAGTGCAATGAACACAGTGCAGTTATTATATGTACTTTGTGGTTTATTTCAAGTGTTAGTTGAAAACCAGCGATTAGTAAGGAACAATAAAAACTAAAAACAAGTATTGGGAGTTTCCATTGTTAGAAGACAGTCCATTACCAGTTAAGTAAATCGAGAACATTTAAGAACATAAGCATAAACAGTTTTTTTGGTCCTCCAGTGCCGAATGGAGGAAGTGTTGTGCCAAGAAAAAGAATAAGTGAATCATTCAAACATTCATATTGACTATGTGTGTGTAAAGACAGTGAGTGTTACGAATCAGAAGCAAAATTGACCTAGTTGACTTATCACGTACGCGCCTACGCATTCAGCTGTGCATTGCAATCTGAAGAAAAACAAAGGCGCAATGTAGCGTCACGTAGCTAAGTGTATTTTTTTTTTGTTTCTTTTACTTGTGTAAAGGTCTGTTGTTATAAGGACTTCAGGTAGATATATCACAAGCAATGGATTGAAATACCAATTCTCTTATAAAGGCAAGAGGCCTAGCTAAAGCGTCCCTTACAAGAATGAAAACATTTGTTGAACAATTTGGAGCAGACGGTGATGTAATGCAAATTAAAGTTAGGTGTGCACGTTTACCCAATATATTCAAAGAATATGATGAAGTGCAAAAACAGCTTGAATTAAAGGACGAAAACAATGAATATACATAGGATAGAGAGTTGTTTGAAGTTACTTACTACGATACTCTTGCAAAAATGACGTCAATTGTTGAAACAGCTGAGAAGGCTAGTAGTAGCAATAGAAGTTCGTCAGGTGATTCAGCCGCGAATACAGGGTGTCTAAAATTACCAGTCATAAAGCTACCAACATTTAAAGGTCAAGTTATAGATTTCAGACATTTTCATGATACTTTCAGTAGTTTGGTTGTAAACAATCAAAGTTTAGACGATATTCAAAGGTTTCATTATTTGTTGTCCTCATTATCAGGTGAAGCAAGCAAATTAGTCAAGAATATACCAGTGACAGGTGAAAATTTCAAACTTGCTTGGGAAATGATATGCAAAAGGTATAATAATCCAAAGCTAATAGCAACTGCTCATGTAAAGGCATTGTTTTCATTACCGACTGTCAGTAAAGATTCAGTGGCGGACTTAAGGACATTATTATATCAAACTATAAGTAACGTAAATGCACTTAAGGCGTTACAGTTAGATACTCCTTTTGAGGATAGCCCTATATTGTTATCGCAGCTAGTTTTGGAAAAGCTAGATGAACAAACACGTAAAGACTTTGAAAATCAAACAAATAGGGAACAGTTTGCTAGTTTAGAAGAACTTCATGTCTTTTTAGAAAATAAATGCCAGGCCTTAGAATTGGTAAAGTCTACACAATCAAAGTCGCATGTCAGTAAATCTAATGTTGTTAAGGATCTAAAAAATGCTAGACAATCTTATGTGAGTACTAATGTTTTGTGTTCGTTTTGTCAACAAAGTCATGCGTTACACAAGTGTAATGATTTTCAGAAATTAAGTGTATCCAAAAGATTAAGTTTTGCGAAACAGAGCAAGCTTTGTTTTAATTGTTTGAAAGTTGTCAACCATGTAGCGAGAGATTGTTCGCTAAGTGCATGCAAAATATGTAATCTCAAGCATCACACGTTATTGCATATTGATTTTAAGAAATCACAGCCTAATCATGCTGCAAGTGTTGAAAATGATTCTGTTACGGAACCTGTAGGGGAAAAGTCAATGTCTCAAGGACAGGAAGTTGTTAATACTAGTACTTATTGCTCTGTCAAGCCTAAAAGTAATGTGCGTGTTTTACTTTCAACTGCAGTTGTTCAAGTTAAAGATTGCAATGGTAAAGTACATATGGTTAGGGCTTTGCTTGATAGTTGTTCCCAATCTCATTTTGCAACAGAATCTCTCAGTCAAAGGTTAAAATTAAAGAACTTTCCTATCAATGTTCCTGTACAAGGTATTAATAATGTAAGTTGCAACGTTAAATACGGAAGTAAGTTACAAGTATTCTCTACTGTAAGTGATTTTAGTGTAGATGTTGAGTGTTTTGTATTGCCCAAAATAGCGGGAAATTTACCTGATGCTGATATTGACATTAAAGAATGGAACTTTCCACCGAATTTACAGTTAGCGGATCCTAATTTCAACAAGTCTGGTACGATTGATTTGTTGTTAGGTGCTGGAATTTCTTTTAGTCTACTCAAAGCAGGACAACAGGTGCGTCCAGGAGCATTTCCAGTTCTCCAAAATACAGAGTTAGGATGGATAGTTTCAGGACAATATCAGATGCCAAAGCACAACAACTTCACGCCAGAAAATCGAACATTCTTTTTGCACAACAACGATGATTTAAGCCATCAGCTGCAGAAGTTTTGGAAAATAGAAGATATTCAAGAAACTCCTTTATCCAAAGAAGAAAGGGAGTGCGAAGAACATTTTATCGCAAACACTAGAAGACATTCAACAGGACGCTTTATAGTGAGATTGCCATTCAAACAAGAAGTGACCCAGTTAGGTGATTCTAATAAGACAGCTGTTCAGCGTTTACAACAACTAGAGAAAAGGTTAAATAGATGCCCCAAGTTACGCACAGATTATGTCGCATTCCTTGAAGAGTATGAAGCTTTGGAACATATGAAGGAAGCGGAAGGCAGCTCTAATATTACTCAAGGATATTACTTGCCTCATCATCCAGTTATTAAGGAAGCTAGTACTACTACAAAGACTAGAGTAGTATTTGATGCATCCGCATGCTCAACTAGTGGCATTTCACTGAACGATGTTCTCAAAGTTGGTTCAACTTTGCAAGACGATTTGCAGTCAATTATATTAAGATTTCGCACATACCCTATAGCTTTTACTGCAGATATAGAGAAGATGTATCGACAGATTTTGATTGATGAGCGTGACTGTAAATTCCAGAAGATCTTGTGGAGAAGATCAGAAGAAGAACCCATTAAGGTATATGAATTAAAGACTGTCACATACGGAACAGCCTCAGCGCCTTTCCTTGCTACTCGGTGTCTCCAGCAATTAAGTGCAGAAGAAGCTTGTGAATATCCGAAGGCAGCACAAATTCTCAAGAATGACTTCTATATTGACGATTGTATTTCAGGGGTTGAAAGTTTGGAGGAAGCTTTAAAGATAAAGGACGAATTAATACAAATGCTACAAAAGGGTGGTTTTTTGCTAAGAAAGTGGTGTTCCAACAGTACTGAATTATTGGAATCCATCTCTGAAGAATTGAAAGAAACACAACTTCCATTACGCTTAGACGATAAGGGTCAAGTCAAAACATTAGGAATACTTTGGCATCCAGCAACTGATCAACTTCAAGTGATGAATGGATTTACTCTAAATCAAAGGTCGAATAATAATTTAACAAAACGCAAGATGTTGGGTATTATTGCTTCAATCTTTGATCCGTTGGGAATTGTTAGTCCAATAACAATCGTATGTAAGATAATTCTTCAAGATCTGTGGAAGCAGGATTGGAGTGGGATGAAACACTTCCTAAAGAACTACAGCAAAGATGCAAGACAGTACTTGAATTCATTCCTTCAGTATCAGATATCAGTGTAGACAGAATGGTTCTTCAGTCAGGTACCTTGATAGGCATTCAAGTTCACGCTTTCTCAGACGCTTCTGAAAAGGCTTATGGGACATGTGTGTATTTAAGATCCGTCAACAAGGATGGTCAAGTTACTTCGAAGCTATTATGTGCTAAGTCCAAAGTGGCGCCCATAAAAAAGATTTCCCTGCCTCGCTTAGAGTTATGTGCAGCAGTGTTGTCATCAAAACTTGTCAAGAAGGTAACTAAGGCATTAAAACAACGAATATCCCAGGTATACATGTGGACAAATTCTATGGTGGTCTTAGCATGGTTAAGGGCAAGTCCAAATAGATGGAAAACATTTGTTGGCAATCGAGTTGCTGAGGTACAAGAAGTGGGAGGAGAATGGAGACACGTCGCTTCAAGTGACAATCCTGCGGATATTATATCAAGAGGAACAAGTTCTGACAAGTTAATACATAATAGTTTGTGGTGGAACGGTCCTCAATGGTTACAGTGTTCTTCACTTGATTGGCCTAAGACGGAGCCTGACCCACTCAGAGAGATTCCTGAACAGAAGAAATTAAAATCAAGTTACTTAGTGACAACTCAAGATAATAGTATGATCGAAAGATTCTCTACTTTGAACAAACTTCAGAGAGTCTTGGCTTATTGCATGCGGTTTTCCAAGAATGCTAAAGTAGAAGCATCAAGAAGAAATGTAGACGCTCTTACTTTGGAAGAAATTCAAGAAATTTTAATCAGACTAACACGAGAAGTTCAAAATTCAGTTTATGCTAAGGAAATGGCTGACCTTAAAGAAAGTGGAAGAGTTAGCAATAAGAGCAAACTCTTGTCTCTTAATCCTTTCATATGTGATCAACAATTACTAAGAGTTGGTGGACGATTAAAGATGTCTGAACTTGAATTTGATGCTAAACATCAAATTATTCTACCACCAGATCATCACCTAACAAGACTAATTATAGAACATGAACACAGGCGATTGCTACATTCTGGATGTCAGTTAATGCTAGCATCACTAAGGCAAAGGTATTGGATACCTAATGGTAAAAATGCCATCAAGAAAATTATTAGAAGATGTATTACATGTCAAAGATTAAAGACGTCTGGACCAGAACAACTAATGGGACAACTACCAAAACATAGAGTAGAACTAACAAGACCTTTCACAAATTCTGGAATTGACTTTGCCGGTCCTATTTACATCAAAACTGGTACCAGAAAGTCAAAAACAAAGGTGAAGTGCTACATTGCAGTGTTTGTGTGTTTAGCAACAAAGGCTATCCATCTCGAAGTTGTGAGTGATCTTACTAGTCAGGCATTTTTAGCTGCTTTGAGAAGATTTATATCTCGTCGAGGTAAATGCAAGCATATCTATAGCGACAATGGAACTACGTTCATTGGTGCCAACAAGGAACTTCAAGAAGTCGCAAAGTTGTTGCATACAGCTGACCATCAAGAAAGGATTAAGAATTTTGCAACTACTGAAGAAATCCAATGGCATTTTATTCCGCCATATTCGCCCAACTTCGGTGGTCTTTGGGAGGCTGCAGTTAAGTCCTTTAAATACCACTTAAGAAGAGTCATGGGAATGTCATATCTCACGTTCGAAGAATTAAAAACATTAATCACACAAATAGAAGCTTGTTTAAATTCAAGACCTCTTGTAGCATTATGCAATGATCCTAATGATCCAGTAGCATTAACTCCTGGTCATTTTCTAATTGATCAACCATTGACAGCACTACCAGAACGTGACTTACATCAGGAAAAGATTAGTTCAATTCAAAGATGGCAAAGGATCCAACAACAATTTCAACAGTTCTGAAGAAGATGGTATATGGAATATTTGTCACAATTACAAGGAAGAAATAAGTGGAAGAGAAGCTATGCCAACATACAGCCGGGTCAATTGGTGGTTCTCAAAGAAGATAAGCTACCTCCTCTATCATGGAAATTGGGAGTCATCACTGAAGTGCATTCTGGACCTGACGGTTTGGTTCGAGTGGCTACTGTTAAAACTTCAAATGGTTTATATAAACGCTCAGTTAGAGGACTTTGTGTTTTACCAAATAATGATGAATCTTAATGTCATTCATGTAAAAGTATATTTATTTTCTGTTTTAGTATATTTTATTTGTTGTTATGTAAAATTTTTCTTCTTTTTTTTAAAAAAATGTCACTAGCCCTTTTTTGGTGGGCGGCATGTTAAGTCTTATATTATTTTTTTAAGAACTGGAAACACTGTTTCTACGAAATTTGGATTTCAATTGTTATTCAAGATAGAAAGTGTTGAAGAGAGACGGTGCATAAGGCACGAGGCACGAACATTTCTTCCATAATTTTAAAGTTAAGTTTGTTATTTAAGTGCAATGAACACAGTGCAGTTATTATATGTACTTTGTGGTTTATTTCAAGTGTTAGTTGAAAACCAGCGATTAGTAAGGTACAATAAAAACTAAAAACAAGTATTGGGAGTTTCCATTGTTAGAAGACAGTCCATTACCAGTTAAGTAAATCGAGAACATTTAAGAACATAAGCATAAACACCACCGTTAAAATCATCGTTACCTGTGACGTTGTTAGCGGATTCACTTCGTTAATGAACTCAGCCGACAATATAGCTATCTATTTTTTCTAAAAAGCAAATTAGTCTCGTTTCACAGTGTAAAACCACTGTAGTCTTCTAAACTATGTGAATTCAACACTCAAACTTCAAGTAGTGCATTTTACAACTACTGGTTGAAATAAATTAACAGCCTCAAGGATATAACCTGTTCTTCGGACATTGAATCCATATCAGAAAGCCATTACTCGGTATGCCTTGCTGTTTTTGTTCCATGGTGATAAATGTTGAAACAAAAAAATAGTTAATTTGAACCACTTCCGGATAGAATAGATCAGCGTTTCCAAACCTTTTTCAACTTGCGGCACATTACAGGTGTTACTTGGATTCTCGCGGCACACTTATAGATATTATTATTTGTAAATGTAAAACAAAGTGGTATTTTTTCTGTGATTGTTGATCTCCTCCTCGGAGAGAAGAAAGCTCTATCACTTGTTTTTCCTCGTGGTAAATCATTATGCTTACTTTTACTTCTAATTTAAAAATAGAAAACAATTGCAACGAAATATTGGATTCAGGTTTTTAAAAATACGCTTTCTTTTCAAAAACTGTATCCAACCTTTTACTAAGAAGGAAGATCACTAGATGACGAACGAACAAACAAATCTCTTTTACTTTTAAAATACAAATGTAGGTAATTTGTCGAGATGATTGAATGATATTTTAAATTTTCAAGTTACTAAATACTCTGCAACAATAATGAAGCAATAATGGTCATAACAATGATAATAAATACTTTTTTGAACATTAGAAATGCAGAACAGTAAACTGGTATGAAACTTAAAATTGTAGTTTAATAGTAGAGATTCATAGTAATGTAAAATGCAAATATACATTTTCCCCTACGTTTTGCAATTTGATTGCTTTAAAATTAATAATTTTGTTTCGATTCCTCGCGGCACACCAGCGTCCGATTCACGGCACACCAGTTGGGAAACGCTGGAATAGGTTGTTAACTTTACGTACACCAAGGGGTTAACCCTAACATCGCACTCCAAGGGAGGGTTAAAAATATCCACTACATGAATCCTTATTTTCTGTCCCAGAAAATGAAATATTCTTTATCTTGTATTAATTATAAACTAAGTCAACTAAAGGTATAATATTGGGAAGAACATTACATTTACTGGGACAGAAAATAATTTATGAGGTGAGCATTTTTTTAACCCTCCCTTTGTGTGCAGTGTTAAGCGTAACCCATGACTCAAATATAATATTATCACTCTGGGAACCAAAAGGTCTTTTCCACTTAGGTGTATGACGCTTTGCTTCAGCCTAGTGTTAGAATCTTAAACTTGAACTGGAAATGACCTCATTCATATTATGATAATACGTTACACTAAGTGAGGATACTGTATGTCCACTACGAAAACTTTCGGGCCTAGGACAAATCTGCCAATGACCAAATGCGCCAATCGTGAAAATGGACAAATCTGCCAATGGACAAATCCGCCAATGGACAAATCTGCCAATTGACAAATCTGCCAATTACCAAATCTGCCAATTACCAAATCTGCCAATTACCAAATGTGCCAAACGCGAAAATGACCAAATGCGCCAATTGTGAAAATGGACAAATCTGCCAATTACCAAATGCGCCAAACGCAAAAATGACCAAATGCGCCAACTGTGAAAATGGACAAATCAGCCAATTGACAAATCTGCCAATTGACAAATCTGCCAATTACCAAATGCGCCAAACGCGAAAATGACCAAATGCGCCAATCGTGATAATGGACAGATCTGCCAATGGACAAATCTGCCAATGGACAAATCTACCAATTGACAAATCCGCCAATTACCAAATCTGCCAATGGACAAATCTGCCAACAGATAAGTCACCGAACTATCATTTTATTTTAGATGTATTCTTCAATCATCGTCCCACAGTATTACAAAAAAAAAAGAAGAAGAATTATTTATGAAAGAAAGCGGAAAAGGGTATTTTAATTTTAATGTGTGTTACTTTTATAAATTTGCAATTATGTTTCAAAATGAATGTTTACTGATGTTGGTTGTTGGAGTTTAGTATCCCATTGCTGTACATAGGTTATATGAGAGGTGACGTAACGCGTTTGAATTTTAATGCTCTCTTACTAGGAATCGAACCCGAAAAGACTAATGTTTGTTGTAATTATTCGATAGCCAAAAAATAATTTTCAGAGTAAGTTTCTCTTTATGTAGTTAATACGTTTAATGTGGATTGAATATGATCCAAGATTAGTTCATATAAAAGGAAAATTAGTTTAATTGAGTTCACTTCGCATCTATTAGTAAATACACATTAGTAACTGGTGTTTTGTAACTTGTATGGTTAGTGATTTTATAATAATTTTGTGATTCTGATTACAGATTTCTAAAGTGAAAAATATTAACTGTTAACAATCGGATTGTATCTTTTGTTACTTGATTTCTCTTAACACTGACACACATATTTCCAAGAATGAAACGCGTAGTTCTAACAGTCTTCCAATGACGAGACACATATCATTCCATTGATAATATTGAGGTAAACAAAATGTTATACATGCGTGTAAAAACCCATGTAAACTTTTCTCGAACATGTAGTAAAATATCGTATTCGTAGATATGAACATTGATGCTCTGTTACAGCTACTTACTGATATAAAAGTAAAATTAAATGATATCGTCATTAAGGACCTTCACTACAGCGAAATTAAACTACCTCTAATTTTAGAGTTTTTCTGTAATATCTTCAAAACAAATAAAAAATATTCGAAAAGTAAAAACGTAGTGAACTAGGCAATACGATTTTGCATGTGATACCGTTATCACAACTTATATATCTGCTTCCAATTTGCTACTGTCGATAGATTTAGCATTTTTTACGGGTTTTGTAAATAGCGACATACCAAAAACAAATAGGTGAATTGTGGTAAAGGTATCAGATGCAAAATCATATTGTCTAGTTCACTACGTTTTTACTTTTCGAATATTTTTATTTGTTTTGAAGATATTACAGAAAAACTTTAAAATTAGCGGTAGTTTAATTTTGCTGCAGTGAAGATCCTTAACCATGCACACTGATCTTGGAGATTGGCCTCCCTGAATGTAGATATCTTTATTCGAATTTGTGACAAGGATATACACATATTTCAATGCCTCCCCAAAATTATACAGAAGTCGTCGCCGCTGTCATTAAGATCTTTATTACACCATTTATAAGACTGCATTACTCAGTTAATGAGATATAGTTCACACTGTTGATTGATTTTCTTCCTTTAAAAATAACATTGTCAAACACATTATATATGTATACATCGATAAATCACATCGAACCAAATAAAATGAGATGCTCGAATACAAGTTTTGTTTATAAAAAAAATATATGCTGCACTAACAACTGTATCTTTCGTTGCCAATAATCAGTGACAGCTTTCATTCATTGTCCTGGCAGTAGCGAACTAGCAGTTCCCTTGTCTTTTCGTAAGGTGACACATACACTTTTTCGAACATGCTAGTTGTAATCGTAGGTAACAACAATCAAGTTAATTAAAAAGTCTTGGTAATAAGTATTTTCAAATTGGTTAAAATGAATACGAACCTGTTTTCGGGACGGGTAATTTGAATAGGGACATCAAATTATAAGCCGTCACTTTAGAATCTTTTAAAAGAAAATTACAAAAGTGTTTACTTAAAATATTTACTTTATATTTTACAAGGCTACGAAAACTATTTCATCACATTCTTTCAAATATTCACAACTTTCACAATTACAAACTAGAATTTCTCACCAAGTACAAGATCATACAAAAAATAAATACCAAAATTTATAGTTGTAAAAGAATTATTTCTGCTATAACTTTCCGTTTTAAAATTCACGACTGTAAATCAGGTCAAGAGGACAAAAGTTACTTGTAATATGGGCAAAGTTCCTACAATCTAAGAACCCCGCAAACCTGACTCTTAATAAATTATATGAAAAAAAAAAACTAAATATTCTAAACGTTCTAAATAGGGAACTCAAAAAAGATCTCAAGATACGTGTTTGCAAACAAGTCATGATTATACTAACTACTGCCTACTTATTAACGATGTTATTATTGCTAAAATAATTGCGTTTCTTCTTACTTTCCTTATCCATTTTCTGTTAAAGATTATAGCTTCTTGTTGAACTTTTTATTATTAACTTTTACCGACTGCATTTTTCTACTTATAATAAGAAATACATATATTGGTTTATTTCGAAAATGTAAAAAAGAAGCAGACATCCGCTTAATGAATTAGGTCAGCCATAGACAGGGCTGCTCGTAGATTTCATGGTCTTTCACACAAATTCTATGCGAGGTCCAACCAAACTTGTGAAATCTCCATCCTCGTAAAGGTCGTTAGCAGAGTTGCAACTTCGTTTTTGTTGAAATAGTCAAGTAACAATATTTATATGGTTCAAGTCCTTTTTCTTTATTATTTCTTCTACTACTTTTACATTTGAAAATTGAAAGAGTTTTTGTGTAAAGTGTATCCCTCTCATAGTGGGCTACTTACATGATAATGCACTACAGGCACTTCGTCGGTAACTTCAAACTTGAAATACTCATAACGGAATAAACAAAATAAACAAACAAAAAAAATAATAAAAAAATAAACTGGCTCCCCAAAAACCCTATTAGCCACGGTTACCCCTTTTGCGGTCATATTAATAAAGAAACGCAGTTTGTCCTTTACAAGATAATATTTTCTCGACATTTAGATTCCTTTTAAGAATAAATAATATACGATAAGCCAACACATTACTCACATATTTATCTTCATATTCTCTTGTATTTCTTTCATTATAATATATTCATGGGCATATTTAGATTGATCCTTTGGAACAAATACTATAACTTCAATAAAAGTATCACAAATTGCCTACTTATAATACAGCATATATAAAGTATATATATTCTCTTATTATTTGTGTAAGTGTTTTTCTCTTACATACAATTTTTACTTTGTGGTTTTCAATGAATAGGTTAGGTTCTCTAAAATAACGATGTGTATGACAGGTTCCCATTTCTGTACTTATAAATTTATTTATACAAAACTTAACATTTCGACTCATATTTCTTTGATTTACTAACTAGTTATATATTTTTCATTATTCATTTCGATAAATCTGAGAATAGTTGTAAACTATAAATTTATAAAGTAAGTAGTCATAACTTCGAAATCAACATGTATTCTTCTTCCATTTCTCATTCAGTCACTTTCTTTTAGAAAAAATGTACTGTGTCTTTTTTACAATTGCAAACGTAATATAGAGTCACAATGATACAATTTAATGGCATATATAAATATTATAATGTCTTAGAAATTTTCGTTAAAATGTCATACATTAAAGCTTATACATACCACGCTCTTGATAAAGTTTTTACAACCCATTATGTATGAATAGAGGCATCTTAGAAAGAAGGGCAATGCATTATACGACATTACATTAGTAGAATCGCTTTTGGTGTTCTTTTAGGTACCTCATTGCAACCACAACCTTGAGCTACACCACGAGATGTAGAAAGAGTAGAAACAACATTCTAGATAAGTGTGTTAAGTCTGGTGAAGATACTGTTATAGTATTGAAACTTTACATTTTATACAGTGTTTTTACTAAAAAGTGCTGTACCTTGTCATGACAATTGAGTTAAATATAAAATTTGTTTACAAGGTCTACAGGTGGTTTATTTAACGTTAGAAATATTCCTTGAACATATCGTTGTGCATGTTAAGGACATGCAAAGAATTTTCACCTATACAAAATTAAATATCACTTTCATTATTGCTTACAGTAACTGTATACATATACTTAATTTTCAACTCTTTTCATCTCTGAAATAAAAACAGATAATTCTTCCAGATATATTTATTTCCTTTCTACAGAATTATTAAAAGCACTTGACTTGAATTATTAAAAGTAAACTAAAATATTGCTTGGAATTTAACCACTATTTTACGTATTTATTTATAGACCAAAGACACGTGCGGATAACCATAATTGATCACTACCAACTTCATTGGAACATGTGTGGCCCCATGTGAACGCACGAACAGTAACCAATCTACTATTGAATCGCAGGTTTATGTTCTTTTCCTACTATTTTTTCTCCACCTGTTCATCGCTTACAGGATCTTCGTCATTGACTAGGCACATGGAGGACGCTGATATTTCGATAATATTGTCGTTTTACCCTTTAACACAATGGCGACTATTGAGTGTGTATGAATTTCGCATATAGGATGAATACCAAAATTTTACTATAGGGCATTAAGCTACATATCTCACTCATCTGTTGTTCCGCTATGGGTGCTTTCATCCTCAATTGTCATCTCTATAAATATTTGAACAACTTTTTGCGATTTCATCTTCGAGGAGGATAACACGTTTTCATAACATGAATCAGGTGTATTCTAGTCACTGTACACCTTGTTTTATAACCTAACCCTGGTTCATCAAACATAGCCCTAGCATGCGATTCTGACAGACATATGATTATGACAGCATTTCCTACGACCACCACCTAGCTACTTTAAGACTACATACCTGCTCAAATAGCAGTTTGTATTTGTGCTGGAAGGTGATATTAACATGAGTACTATGCGTTGTTTTACAGCCTTTATAACATATGTCTGATGCGAGCAAGTGATGCAATCATGAACACCAAGTGTCCCTTCTTCTTTTGAGCAAGCTTTCGTATAGATGAATGAATTCTTATTCTATGTACTTATCTTGAATGGGGGCAGACATCAAAGGGTATAAGAGTTAAAATGGTCTAAAGCAAATATTGTAATCTTCGGAGTGTATAAGAGTTAAAATGGTCCTAAACTAATATTGTAATCTTCTGAAAGTCCTTTTTGCACATTTATCTAAATATCTATAAACCCTCCCTTTCAGCCTTCGCGTTAATCTAGTCGCTAGTACGTGAGCATTTTGTATAAGGGGTCCCGGCCTTGATTCCTGGTAAGAGATACTTTGTGATTTACACTGTCCGTTACATTTCTGTTTGTCACTAACGTGTACGCTTAAGTTGAATTGCAACCCAAAAAGATGACTACACAGTCGGGTGTCGCGGTTGCAACTAATTAAAGGAAATTAAGTTGGTATAGTGGCTGGTGGGTGGGTTTTTGGTGTATGGGTCCGAGGTTTCATCCGCAGTGGAGATTCTCTGTGATTTTAACTGTCCTCGATCTTTCTGTGTCCGTGTCTCTGTCATGTTTCATTCAGTACAATTAGAATCAAAAGATAATTACAGAGAATATTGTCTCAGTTGGGGCGAGTTAAGAGACTGACAGCTGCTCAGGAAATGCGAATTGCACATTTAAGTCCGCCATACATTGACGTATTTTTCGGTCGTAACTATAAAATTTCATACGCTAGTCTTGTTAGCAGCTGTCAATACGTTAGTGTATGGGACCTGGCGTAAGTTTACGTAACGAATTTTTATACGCTGGAAAAGTCTGTCTGCTCTTAACTTCGAGCGTAAATACGGCGCGTAAAAACAGCTCAGATGAAAGAGTTTTCGAGCAGCAGGTGGTCTCTTGCCCTTTCCAGGCCTTCTCCCAGTTGTGGTTTTATTGTTTTCAGAAGAGAAAACCTGTTCTTGTGTTGTCCTCGCAGATCGTTGCTGAGATTTGCTGGTAGACTCACCAGAAATCATCATTCCAATCTAGTTTCAGTCTTTCTATACAATACATGATTTCGGCTAAATTAATATTTTCTATTGCATTAAACAAGATATTATTCCCTAATTAATTTTCAGTACATAGAGAAAAAGCTATTTAAATCCAATACTTCCTAATCAGAATTCGCAAATGATGAGAGTTCCTCCGTGGCTATATGGTCAGCGTACGCTTCTCTGGCGCGGGACATCCTGTTCGATTCTCGGCAGGAGCTCATGCAGTTTGGATCCCACTTCTCATATAGTCTCGCTGTTCAAGAGGTCGCTAAATTCGAACTCAATCCAATCGAACAAGATGTCTTTCGACTACGAATTTAACATTAAATTTAGTATTTGCATATTAGTCCCCCCTACACACAAACAGAGGTCGAGATGGTTATAAAGATGAAGTCACACCTTTAGAATTGCTCATGTTCTGATATTAAAGAGAGAAGTATAACATGACTTTTAATAGGGTGTGACCAATTCTCGCCAAACTGAAAATGTCACGCTATTTATAAAAGAGAGAGAAAGCAAGAGAAGGGAAAGAAGGAAGGTTAGGGCAACCAACAGCAATGTTACTTCCAGATATACTTTCGGGCACTTTGTTCTCTTCGGTTGAATATGAATAAAAATGTCCCCAGAAGCAAAGATAAATTACATTTCACTCTTGTGAAGAATTCCACCAAATAATGTCCAAGTGCAGCTTTCTGATAGTTTGTTTTGTCCCACGCAGGGGTGTAGCCAGGAGGTTTGTGTAGGAGGGGCCCGTCGTTTTTGAGGGGGGGCAGCTACAATGTACAAAGCCTAAAAGAATGTGTTGCTGCTAGTGTTTTTGAGGCCTGAAAGAAAGGAAAATTTTGGTGTCCTTCTGGAAAACTAAAAACACTATTTTAGCTTCTTTCTCTTCTTCTTCTTCTTCTTCTTCTTCTTCTTCTTCTTCTTCTTCTTCTTATTATTATTATTATTATTATTATTATTATTATTATTATTATTATTATCCATAAATTATATTCAAGATAGTTTTTATTATGTTTAATCAAGAAATACTGCCCGGGACCAAACGCTATACTTTTGTGCATAACTATAAAGGTAACCAAGAAAGTCCTGTCCCTTTTCGTGGAGGTCTGTGTTCAATTGGACCTCACACCATGAGTTGAATGCGAGTGGAGATAAGGCGAACGTCAGTTGTTGGTGTGGGTATATCCAACATACTACCTGGTTGTGGCAATTCAGATACACAGTGAACTTGCATAAAGACACAGGGAACATGGGACATCCATAGAGCGTCATAAGAGCATGTATGCTGAACGAGTTCAAATGGAGGACAAACGTCGCTGTAGCGGGACAGAAGATATGCCAATCCTTTGTTGAGGGTGTCGTGACGACGCGGACAGTGCAGCAATGGCTTAACAAGTTTAAGGACGATGACGAAACACCCGAAAACACCACATGCCAGAAGACCAACACATGTACAAAGAGGAACTGGGACTACAATTCAGTGTGTGGAGAAACCATTCGGCAGCACATCCATCAACTTGGGAAGCACTACAAGTTGGGTCGTTGGGTCTCACATGTTTTGACTCCGGGCCAGAAGGCAATGCGGCAGTCGCCTGTGTTTATTTACTATTTCGGAGCCATTTCTGAAGAGGGCGTTGACATGTGATAAAAAGAGGGTCCTATACGAAGCTCTACGGCGCCGCCATCATTGGTTAGCACCCCATGAACCGATTTCAAAACAACCGAAACCAGCACTGTACCAGAAGAAGGTCCTGTGTGTTTGGTGCATCGTGCATCGGGAACTGCTACCAGCTGGTCAGAGTATCAGTGCAACTGTGTAGTATCAGCAGTTGAGCTGTGCTCAAGAAAAACTCAAAACTCTGGAGCCATCACTTCTGAATTGTAAATGGGTCCTCGTTTACGGGACAACGCTAAGTCCCACGTGGGTAGGATGACTCAGGACACCATTCTCCGCCTTGAATGGGAAACAATATTGCAACCACTATATTCCCCGGGTATTGCACCGTCCGATTATCACCATTTCCATTCTTTGGACAATCACCTTAGAAGACGCCAGTTCAAATCCCTAGTAAAAGTCCAAAATGCACCTGATACCTTCTTCGTTTCACGGCCCATCAAGTTCTACCGCGATGGATTCCATGGCCTTCCAGAACGTTTTCAGAAGGTCGTCGATGTTGATGGGGACTATTTTTGATCTTCCAGGTTAGGTGACATATCGATGTTCGAAGGTGGTGGGTGAAAAAGCAACAAAACTTTTCTTGGTTACCTTTATATTTAAATTTAAGACCTTGTATACAGAACCTATCTACACAAGATTGATTTTCTTTGAAATTTCACTTAATTTCTTTACGGTTTCCTGACAAAAATATTTATTTATTATTCGTGACTTAAAAAAAATAATTCTTTTATTACACTGAATAGAAATAAAAGAGAGAGCGAATGAAATCCAAATTGAATCAAAGCATTGTTTCTCACCAAATTTTCTATCCTCTATGTCTTTTAAAACATTTGTTAAAACATATAAGAATATACTGTACTTACAAATCAGTTTAGTACCTTTGTTTTATGGCTGTATTTGTAGTACCTTGTTAAAACGTTTGTCTTCAAACTGTCAAATATAAATCGCAGTAAATTGTGTTATCTGCTGTCACAAAAAAACATCCTATTTTTCGATCGGTATAAGGAAGAGATACTATACTATTTTTCGATCGGTATGGAAAAACAATATTTCTCCATACTATTTTACCATAAATTATTAATTGTCAATAAACTTTGTTACTTTTAAATGAATAAAGCGAGATAATTTTACTATGATGTTTTAAAAGCTGGTCATTTGGGGGAGCCAGGAAACCATTTGGGGGCCCTGGCACCGATGGGTCCCCCCTTGGCTACACCCCTGGCCCCACGCTACCTGTACAATACTTTTAGAAGAAATCATCACCAGCACAGAGGCTAGAGGTACCTAGTAGGTATATTTAAGATAAAAAGTAGTAATCCTGACCTTCAACAACATACTATCTCGATATCTGCCTGATAAAACTGAGCAAAAAAAAAAAAGCGTTTGAGTATCGAAATTCGGTGAAAAGTTTTTTGTTATTTCGACCACATGCTGCTTGTTATTTTAAGTACCTTCTCAATCTTACAAGAAGTTGTAGCAACATGGGTTCAGAAAGTCACTATTTTTTGTTCACGTGACTTTACTCGTGAAAAAGAAAATGTGATAAACCATAATACATGGCCTAATGTTTCTTTCTTTGTGTATTATTTCAATCCTCAGATTGTACACATATTTAAATTTAATAGACCTAATGATCCTATTTCTCTATTAATGCTCACATACTAAGTGTAAATAGAAGAATCATTGTACCGCTCGTTTTAATGTGCTTGCTTTCCAGTCATAAAAGTTCTAGTTCAATCCAGGGTATCAGTCAGCTATGTTGAAGATTTTTCAACATTTTATTAGAAAGAATATATCTCGTCATGATGGGGACTGTACCAACACTTACTTGAAAAGCTTATGTAGGTTCAAAACAGAACATATCTAACATCAAAATCGAAATGACACCCATTTGCAGGAAATAGGAATACACTCATAATAGTTCATGTTAACTTGTAGTATTCCATTAAAGTATTTTTCAACCTTTGTGGTATGGTTACTATCAATTTTTCCCAGATAAACGTTAACTTAAGGTATATTACCACAAAATATTAAATAACAATGAATACCTGACACTTAAATAATTTCTTTCATGAACAACTCAATAGTTTTACTGAGCTCCTTTGTCGCTAAACGGTTATCGTACGTGTCTTTAGCGTGGAAGACCCGGATTCGCTTCTCGGTGGGAGTCATGTGGTTCGGATTCCACGTTAATCAGTAGGTCTCATCTCATATAGCCTCGCTGTTGAAAGGGACGTTAAAGTCAAAATCAACTCAAGTTATATCGTTTTACTATGTTTGTAAGTAGCATGTCCATCACTGTCAGGAGAATTGATATAGACGCAACTTCCTACTTAATAGTGTGTTATTTTAGTGGTATTTTAACTACTAGAGCTTCGAAATTAATTGATATTTAATTGTTTTCAGTTTCGTATAACATACAAGTTTGTTTAAATTTTTCTTTTTACTTTCTCCTTAATTCTTTATAACCACGCTTTCTTACAGTGAAATATGCCTTATGTAATGAATATAAGAACTAGGAGTATTAAAGACATACAATTCGACGGGATCTTTACACCGAGAGAAATGAAAATTTAAAATAAAACAAACCTGTTTTTTTTCTGAACCAGTATGGAAACTCTTTCGACTTAGATTGCTTCAAACTGATTGGTTCATAAGTTGTGAAACAAATGTAGTAAAAAAATAAATTTAAATGAACGAATGGATTTGGTTCAAAGTGTCTTTAATGAGTTAACAGTTTAATCATTTGAAAGAAAAAATCTGAACCAAGTTTGGGTAGTTTTCAATTCATTTAATTAAGCAGTTAGATGTTTGTACTAACATGTAGTAAAATTTAAACAAATAGTAGTTCAGAATAGTTTACCTTTGTTTGAAAATAACCTAATCTGAGTTGAATTGTAGGATAGAGAGTTGTGAATGGCTAATGTTTGGACCGAATTTGACTACTATAAGTTCGAAATTAAATAAATTAAGGTCTATATTATGGTAAAGCTTCGTGATAAAATGCCAAATATCATAGCTACGCCAAATTCATGAAGCAGCTCCAATCATTTGTAACAACCCTACATTTTATTATATGTTGTTCCCATATAACATATACGTGCAAACCTCTGTTTTCAGAAAAATTCAATATTTAGTATACTAAATAACTATAACAATTTTAATAAAGCGTTAAATTTATCTTACTTTCCGTGATCGATTGTAGTTGCGCAAAAACACAGATCCATTCACTTGTAATAGAAAGTACGCCAATTGGGTATGAACACTAAAAAGGGGGACAAAACACTACTAATATAAAGGGGGCATGTAATTAGGTTATAGTGTAAAGCTAAAAAAGTGAGAGCAGCAATTACCTCCACGCACCTAATCGCCGATGGACAGCACACTTGTTAATATTATTCCCAATTTAACTGAATTTTAAGATATTGTTGAGGGATAATTTTAGTAGTATATAATTATATCTATACGCTTTTATTTGAATCACTTCACTTCTAGTTGAGGTGCTACGTGTATAAAAACTGCAAATTGTGATAAGAACATCCCCTTTGGTACAAATAATGTTTAAGGTTATACAATGAAATTAAGTCGGGGAGGCATCGTCTAAACGCAAAGAAATTCAAGATGGCGGCCATATTTCAAAATAGCTACGCAGTTACAGTTTTTCTGTTATACGTCGCAGGAATTGAGTGTTTTGTATCGATTTATAGGTTTTTGAGGTCAAGGATTGCAAATTTTGTGTTAAAAACGCGTTAGGAATTTTATATATATATATATTGCTTTGCGCTAAGGAAATGTTCTGATCACAAGTACAGGATTTTATATTTCTGATTCCTTTATAAAACAGTAAACTCGTTGTAAGAAATGCAATAGCCAACTAATCCCTGTTTTTATTTTATTTTATTTTTTTAATTATTTTTTTCAGATTTGAGTACGTGAAGGGGGCAATCGAAAATGGCAAAACGTCTCCGATTAGTTCCTGCATGTGACCTGGAAGATAAAAAAAAAGAACTAAAAGTGTTGATTGGACAAAGTGTATACTGTGTCAAAAGGTATCTGATGAACATTTGGTATGTTCTGCAAATAACCTAAATGCATCTTTTCGTAACACTGGATACGCAACGCTTGCGAATAATTTAGAAAAACTTTCAATATATTTGTGCCTTACCCAGTGATATGTATATAAAACTGTTTGACGAAGATAACTGTGGAGTGGAAAAAGCACTTTTAAAACGACAAGCTAAATGGCACAAAAAAGTGCATTAAATTATAACTCTACAATATTCGAAAGAGCAAAGAAACGGAAGCTTAATGAAGATGACAAAGAGTCTACATCATTATCACATGATCGTAAACATCGATCATCTACTTCTAAAGAGATGTGCTTCTTTTGTAATGGTTCTGCGACCAGCAAGGATCAATTGTTTAATGTAACCACGTTACAAGTAGATCAAAAGGTGAGGAAGTGTGCCATTGAACAAGGAAATAGTGATCTACTAGCAAAACTTAATGGTGGTGATATGATTGCTCTAGATGCAAAATACCATGCAAAGTGCCTAGCAGGATTGTATAACAAGTCTCGGAGTAGTCAATTGACATCAACTTGCAATGTTCATGTATTTGAAGGGGTAGTTTTTGCAGAGTTAGTTAATTACATGGAGGAAAGTATGAAGGGTTCAGATGAAACGCAACCAGTTTTCAAGATGAGTGTCCTGACAAAAATGTAGAAGATGAGACTAATGCAACTGCTAGGAACGGATGAGAAAATGCCACACCTTAAGATTACGACAGAGGATTCTTGCACATTTCCCGTATATGACGGCACAAATGTCTGGCAGAGAGTATATATTAGCATATGATAAAACTGTTGGTGATACCATGTTGGAATCTTGTAAAAACGACCAAGATGAAGACGCCCTTGCTTTGTTGCGTGTTGCTAAAATAGTAAAGAAAGAAATGCTATAACAAAAGAACGCATTCAATGGTGATTTACATGCTAAAACCCAGCGTAAATCTGTTCCTCGCTCCCTACTTGCCAATGTGAATATGCTCTGGTATGGATCCAACATTGAAGACAATGAAGTTGTTACACAGCCATTTTTAACAAAATCGCAATTGCTTTGTTTTAATATGCAATCAACCAACCCGAAAACCAACTGGAAACATATTGAGGCATGAAACTGATAGAGAACCCCCGCTGCCAGTTTACATGGGTCTTTCAATATTTGGAAAACACAAACACAAAAGCTACATTCACTTGGTCTTTCAATCTCCTACACCCGTGTGCTGGAACTCTCAACAGCGATGTGTGAACTTGTAAATGTCAGGTAGCAAGAAGAAAAGGTATTGCGTCCATTAAAACTACGTAAAGATATATTCACAATTGGGGCGTACGATAACATAGACCATAATCTTAGTAGTTCAACTTCGGACAGTTCCTTTCATGGGACAAGTATATCAATATTTCAAGATACGACACCTGAATGTTTAGGAACAGTAAGGCCTACACAAGATATACAGTATTTCATAAGTAATTTCAAAAAGCGAAGTGTGCCTAGTCTTCCGGACGAGTTTGCTTTGGTGGAGCCAGCAATCCTTAAGTCAAAAGAACTCACTATTCCAACTTGTTCTGATGTTACATTGAAACTCATGCGGACATCCACTGCTACGAATCAGAAGAAAGAAGAAATTGCATGGCTAAAACGTGTCATTAGCGAGGATATCGACATTGGACTTGATACATCGTGAGTTGCCTACCATGCTCATAGACAAACTTGCTTCAACTGATTTTGTTCAAGGAATATAATAACTTTTACCATTATTCTATAAAGATTCATCATCAATAGCTATGATCAAGCATGCGATGGACGTGATAAAACGAGTTACACAATTTATTAAGGGAAATCAAATTCCTGTCATGGTAGTGGATCAACCACTGTTTGCGTTATCAAAAGTGATTCAGTGGAACTATCCAGGCATGTATGGTGAGAAAAAGTTCATGGTGATGTTTGCTGCAGAAAGCTATCTCAAAGTAACTCACGTAAAGGAAGCCAGAGGAATTCACCAAGTGACTGCAGTAGCACTATACCATTTGTTGCAAGATGCTTACGACCAGTCTGGTTCCGAGCTTGAATTGGACATTTGGTGTGAAGAGCGAGCTGCAGACAGTATCATGTTCAAATATTGGCTGACTTGTCTTGATATGGAAATCCTATTGCTTCTCTTCGCTCAATTAGAGAAGACAACTACTTTTTGTACCGTGACTGCTTAAGAGACATGATTCCTTGGTTTTTTGTCCTGGATCATAATAACTATGCCCGTTGGCTACCGGTCCATCTGAAAGACCTTTTTGATACAGAGTCTCAGCTGCCAGACATACATCGCTCATTTTCTTCTGGACAGTTTGTGATAAAACAAATCAAACAGAATCTTTTCAGCAATCAGCATAGCATTATATCATATATTTTTAGATAAAATA
The DNA here is from genome assembly GCF_964235325.1 of Thermobia domestica. Lineage (NCBI taxonomy): Eukaryota > Metazoa > Arthropoda > Insecta > Zygentoma > Lepismatidae > Thermobia > Thermobia domestica. Next base: position 277,258,995 of record NC_137462.1, read on the forward strand.
GTGTATAATGATTTCGCCTATGTTTCAATTTAAAAACTATATGGAATAGAAAAACACCTATAGTAATTCCTAATTTGTTTTTAACATAAAAATTGGAATCCTTGACCTCAAAGACCTATAAATCGATACCAAACACTCAATTCCTGCGACGAGTAACAGAAAAACTGTAACCGCGTAGCTATTTTGAAATATGGCCGCCATCTTGGATTTCTTTAACTTTAGACGATGCCTCCCCGACTTAATTTCATTGTATAACCTTAAACATTATTTATATCAACGGGAATGTTCTTATCACAATTTGCAGTTTTTCGTTGATTTCTGCGATGTAGCACCTCAACTACTGTAAATTATTTAAAAAAAAAAAAAAAACACCAGATTTGTTATATTTAATTTGAACATGTGGTTTGGTCCAGTCATTTGAATCAATCATTTTTCAATTTAAAAGTTGGTTTACATCGATCAAAAGTGTCTGCTTGCTGTTTCAAAATGTTTTCAGTAGACCTTACATTGAATGCTGTAAATTTCTTATATCTTATACACTAACATGAGAGGCGGACATAGGGCGTATTGTGAAGTTATACATTCAGAAAAAATGTATGTGGCGTACGTAAAAACGTAGGTTACATGTGTAAATTCTGTAGTTTTTGGACTTAAGGTACAACTAAAAAAACGTATAACTAAAAAAGTATAACTAAAACATACTTTCCGTATAAATGTTTCGAATAAACGCACTTTTATTTCTGTACGAACGAAAGAACTATATATAAGTGATCAGGATGTCACATACAGATATACGCATGTAACATACAGCTGGCGTATGTAACATACGTATACGTATGTGATATATGGAAGACTGTTAGATGTCATACATCCTGAAACGGCATTATGTAACATCTAAGTGAGGAAAGTCTGTAGCATATGGATAACGTGTGCTCCTTGCAGATTCCTGTAGTAAACATAATGATTCCGTATATTTGTACAATGTATCGCTGTCCGGATAACGGACTTTTCTCAGTGTATTAATTAATAAGAATTTGCGTCTGGTGAAGGGGAAAGTTAAATGTTCGAAAAATTTTCTATATATTTTTTTTTTTACAACAATGAGGAATATCACAGTCGAATCGATAAATGTCAGCATAGGCGTCTCTGGCGAGGGGACGAAGGGGGTCGCGTCCCCCCCAATATTTTGAAGTACAAAATATTAAATATGTTGGGCCAGGTAGCACCATTTTAATCACTTTCTTCGATGTCCCTCCCCTCCAAATTTTACATACCAGAGACGCCAGTGAGTGTCAGTAAACTAGACAAATGTTTAGAAGGGGGATCAAAAACAGAGCCGTAGCTATAGACTTCGGCGCCCCTACACTCACCTTATCGAGCTTTCCTTTTTTTTTTTTTTTTTTTTTGGCAAATAAGAGAAACAGCTGTTGTTATGCTACGTTGAAATTTTATCAAGCTGGTTGCACAGATTATTGCAACAGCCAAAAGTGATCATTCTCTATTCTTTTACAAATAAAAGCTGTTTTCAAGAGGCTTATTTTGGACTTTTTGTTGTACTTACAAAACTGCCTCTGGCTGTACACAAATCCACCTTGAGAACAGTTATGAAAATTCACAATGTATACGTTTCATACTATCTAGAAGAAATGAAATTTTAATATGTTTGAAACTATGTGCTTAAAAAGAAATGTTCGAAATGGGTAACAGCATCAGTTTCCAGTAATAATTGTAAACTTTTGTAATTTTATTCGGTATGTGACCACATAAAGAAGATTTTAATTTTGATTGTTTTACAGTAAAAATATTTTGTGAAATGTAACGGAAGCTCTAAATAGACCTTCTTTGCGATTTTCTTAATATTGATCGATAGAGGTGAAGAATAGTTTAATGTTTGTACTTGAAATCCAAAATATAGTTTGACTACTACATACATTTAAAATTATAGTATCTACTTACTTAATTTCTTAATGACTGAAAATTTTGAATTTAAGGTTACTTATTATTAATAAACATACAAAATATCACATAACTAGATACGTAAACACACACACACACACACACACACACACACACACACACACACACACACAAGAAATCCTGGCGATACAAGTAGTTGATGGGGAAATGATCCCAATCGTGTCTTCAGTGTTCGCCTTTTCCCGGTTTGCCTTATGATTCTTATCACAGGAAACGTCAACCAAAAATTGGTACTTAATGACTTGTTATCATAAGGCCAAATGGGAATTCCCCTTTCGCCTTACAATAATTTTCATATCTTGGTAGCCCTGCTTTAGCAAATATAAATGTAATTAAAATGTTCAACAGAAGGATACTGAAAAACTGGAAAGAAATAAGTTGCATTGAAAAAGAAGGTAACAATGTAATGGATTCGAAATCAGAACTAAGAATTAATTATCACAGAGCAGAAGTGGACTGGCAAACTTTGGCCCACCATCAAAATTTTGACCTATGAATCCGACCATTATGGCTCACGAATCCGGATTTTCGACACCCTACTGCAATTCACGGGAACAAAGTTATACCTAATTACAAAAAAAGAAAAAAGAAAGAAAGAAAGAAGAAAAGAAAAACGGCATAAACATAGTCCTACAAGTTCTGGAGTGCGTAAGTGTTTGTTTTTGTACGTAAAACAGTAGAATCTCTTTTAACATTATCCACCTTACATGTATTTTATTTCTTTTACCTCAATATAAATCGTTTATTCTGGACCTTCAAACCATATCCTGCCAAATAGAGTTCGCTTGTTATATGTTAATTAAACTTGTTTCATACTTACATACAGCCAGGGACGTGAATGAGCAGGAATTCATTTCGGAGGGAAGGTGTCCAAATTCAATATGAGGACAAATTGTATTAAAATTTGTAATATCGCCCCTAAAATTAGACAAAATTTAAGAAAAGTCGTGATTTTGGGGAGGGGTTTTCGGATCCCCAGGCACACCCCCTGCCTACAGCAAATGATGAATGTAGTATAAAATGAAGTACTTTTCTAAAAAATGAACAATGCTAATACATTAAAATAGTTGAAAGAAATGATTGCCGGGTAGCCAGGTAGGCAAATCCGCTCTTAACAGTGGGATAAATTATTGAAAAGGCATAAGAATTAATGTTTATATTCATGTAATTAGATTATTTCTATGTATTTGCGAAGGTAGAGCAGGAAAGGGAAGGGATTTTAGAATTTTTGTGTAACTTTGTTTTCTGTAAGATTATTGATTATTACGAGTCAATCAGGTAACAGGTTTTTAGATTAGATGTCACATTTGAAGATCTGTACGTTGCTCAACTAGTTTCACACTGTGTATGATGAGTAAAAGTCCCTGATTAGTACTGAGTTCGTCACTCGAAAGTGTATAAGTGCAAGTGTGTTTAAGTGTGTTAAATGGCTATATCTTTCATTGCATATAAACGAAGGGGAAGGTTACTGTGTTAGGAAGAATATATTTATCGGATAAACTATTGTCGTGAGTCAAAATAATATTGCAATTGTAGTGAAGGGTGTAAGGTTACTGTTATTCTAATTTTTGTTGAATTTGAATCTTTATCTGGTGAATACACACATCCTCCACACTTTTGGAGGCCTCTACGACAGTAAGGACGCAAGTGAGACGGATGGTGCATCGCACATCGAAAGCAAATTAGTGTCGAATACTATGGTCAGCATATGATGTATTTCTATCAAACAGAAGAAAAAAGCTACAAGGAATTCAAAACTTGACTTCTTTCAAAGGGCTTTGTTTCGAAAAAGAGCTGAGATAAGTATCACATCTAATTACGTAGATTATTTTCAAAAGATGTAATGATCATAGGCTAATGCCGTTTACAGCAATTTGGGTGGCGTGTTGTTTGCAACGGTGTTGTTTGCCACGACTCGATTTTCATGTTGTTTGCCACGAAGTATTTGCATTCCGATCTTATCATATCTTATTATCGTGAAAATTTACTCACATCTGGAGTAAGAGGAAGGGTTGCCAGGCACCTCTGTTTTTGATCCTCTGGAACAAGTGGTAAATGTTCTCGCCTTTGGGACGAGAGAGGTCTCATTAGAGTCGCTGTTGAAAGAGAACATTAAACTCAAAACAAATGAACATAGAACATTATTAATATCACAATAACTTAATAAATTGATATAATTGCATTTTCTCTTCTAACGGAGTTTTAATATTATCTCCTGTTGTATAATTTTCTGTTTTCAATTTCAATTACGTCCTACCCTTATGCCGTGTAAGCTAAAGGATATGGTAATGATAAGAATGAATGAAAAATAGTGTAATGAAGAAAATGGGAGGAAGAAGAACCCCGAGAGACCTCAGACACACTGTGTTTGTCCACCACAAAATCCACTTCGCGCGAGGAAATTCTGAAGTTCAGGAAACACAAATATAACATCAATTTATAATTTTTATTGTGAAGATCCGAGAAAGTAGCTGCACAGAGACTGACTTATATACTTCTTTCTCTTTGACAAAATTACAACTGAAGTCATCTGAGTAGATTGTAATTAATTTCTTGATTGCGACACTGTCATTTAAAGTATTTACTCTGAGAATTGCTTGAAAAGTCAAGTAAATATATCTCATTTCTGTACACCGAGAATCCACCTGAGATACGATCTTGTGTACGATTACATCAAAAAGCCAATACTTTAAATTGTTCTTCTCTGATTTCTTCTCGGAGTGGTTCAGTATCAAATGCGGGATTCAATGTCTTACATTGATATGATCTAGATTTTATCTTCAAACGTCCGAGAGAATTAATGGTTGTAACTTAGAGAAATGTAACCTACCCGTTTCTTCTGCCATAGGTTTTATAGTCTTAAATCGTACACAGGGCTCCCTTGTGGCTATGTGGATAGCGTACGCGCCTTTGGTATGGAAGACCCGGGTTCGATTACCGGTGGAAACTCATGTGTATTGGAAACTATGTTAAGTTGTAGGCCCAAGGCTCATAGTCTTCTGCTGAATGGGATGCTTAACTCAAAACCACTCCAATTCGTGTACATTCCATCTTGTTTCAGAAAGGCTATGGAGGGATTGCCGACCCTTGTATTTTAATAATCTCTGTGGGACAGATTTGATTTTCAGTCTTAGCGTCCCGTTCAGCATCGAGGCTATATGAGACGTGGACCTACAATTTAACGTGGAATCCGAACGAAATAAGCTCCCGCCAAGAATCGAACCTGGGTCCCTACGCTAACCGCTCATCCACTAGGGAGCTCTTTGTGTGGACTTGAAAATACCCCAGTAACTATACATAAGTCACTAAATTTTTGTATTACCAATAGACTAAATTTTTCTACTTTCACCAAAGGTGTTTAAAAGATCGTTAAATCCAGATTTTTAAATCTAATTTTAATTTTATATATATATATATATATATATATATATATATATATATATATATATATATATATATATATATATATATATATATATATATATATATATATATATATATATGTATGTATGTATATATAACGCGTATCGCGCCCCCTCTAGAAGGTTTGGGTCCCCATTTATCGGGATTCCTATACCCCCCTTATTGTTAGTCCTGATGATATGCCTAGATTTAACGTTGGCTACACAGTCGAACACAAACAAATTGTAGGCAATATCAATTTTGAAAATGCACTTGGAGAGTTTCTAAGCAAACAAATTATTATATTGAGTGCTTGAACTCACCTTGAATAAATTTAACTGTGGCGTTAACAGCCGATAGCGTAGTAACCCAATAACGTGCTTGGGACAATTCGTATTGTATTCATTCTGTTTATAATATAATAGATTTGATCATTATAATATGCTCATCTGGCAACCCTTAGCTTATAAGTCGATTTTGTATGTCTTCACGATTGTGATATAAGATAAGCTAGAGAGAACAATACCGTGGCAAACAACACCAAAATCGAGTCATGGCAAACAACACGTAATAGCAATTTGTTATTTTACATGGTTTACGAGATGTGATAATGAATGTTAATGTTGGAAATACTGCTAAAAGTCGTGAAATTAGGAGAATTTGTAGTAATCGCGACTACCAAAAACTGTTGGTCAAGTGTCAAAGGTACGAAAACAAACAACGATCGTTTTAAAAATTTCTAGCAACTACGTCATTTTAAGAAGTATTGCCAACTGTAACAAGTATAGTGTAATGTCCAAGAGGTCGGGCACCCCAAAAACATAACCTCAGTGCAGAAAGGGGGCAATCACTCCAGCAAATAACAAGAATATTCATTTTTAACAGTTATAAATTCATCAAATTAACATATAAGAACAAACAAATTATCTCATTGCGTTAGAGCATGTACGATTTATTGAACTTTTACATCATGTCTCTCCGGTCTTCATAAAATAATCAACTTTTTTTTTTTCTTTTTTTTTTCTTTTTTTTTTTTTACATATACTGAGTAAACGTTAATGTTATTTTAAATGGTTACCTCGTTCAAATCCTAAAATATTTGGGCGATGCTTTGATTATTTTCTATTAATTACTTTTAGTTTCTTGCTTGATATCAGGGGCGGATCCAGGATCGACTTCTGGGGGGGGGGCGGTAGGTTGTCATACTGCTACTTTTAAGGGCTCCAAACTTTGGGATGGGTTTTATTTATATATATATATATAAAATAAGAAAGTTTCCTCTTCTGGGGGGGCGATCGCCCCGATCGCACCCCTCTGGATCCGCCCCTGCTTAATATTCATATATACTTTCTTTCTCTATGCTTTTTACTAGACTATCCAGTTATTTGATGATAATACAAACAGAGTTCGGTGTTTTCCGTTTGGCAGATTTGTCAATTGGCAGATTTGGTAATTGGCAGATTTGGTAATTGGCAGATTTGGTCATTGGCAGATTTGTCAATTGGCTGATTTGTCCATTTTCACGATTGGCGCATTTGGTCATTTTCGCGTTTGGCAGATTTGGTAATTGGCAGATTTGGTAATTGGCGGATTTGTCAATTGGCAGATTTGTCCATTCTCGTCATTGGCGCATTTAGTCATTTTCGCGTTTGGCAGATTTGGTATTGGCAGATTTGGTAGTTGGCAGATTTGGTAATTGGCAGATTTGGTAATTGGCAGATTTGTCCATTGGCTGATTTGTCCATTTTCACAATTGGCGCATTTGGTCATTTTCGCGTTTGGCGCATTTGGTAATTGGCAGATTTGGTAATTGGCGGATTTGTCATTTGGCGGATTTGTCCGGGTCCCAAACTTTCTACAATTTGGGTTATTTTCTAAAAATTAAAAGTATTGAATAACAGAAAATAAAATTTATATTGCTCTTGACACATAACCTGAGTTATAACATGATACTAAAGAAACCCATAAAATTCTTGTCCTAGTAAAAGTGTGGACAGTTTTTAAACGCACCTTGGTGTACATAGGGTTAAGGGAAGACACAGAACTTACTCTTGGTAAGCTGAATCAATTGTAAAAAACTAGATCTGGATAATTCTTACAACTTTCTCTCTATGGAAATAAGTATTGAAACCGGAAGTAGTAGACCATTTAAACAAATTCCGGTTTTATTAGAATGTTGTGGGTTGTGATTGTATTTTATTCTGGTACTCTGGATTGATTGCAGAAAGCCACTTGTCCTTATATATTAACAGTTTTGTTTTATGACGATAAATTTTGAAACCTTAAGTCGTTAATTTAAACCACTTTTGGTTTTAAATAGAGAGTTGACAGAGGAGATGGAGCCTATACTTGGGACTAGGGATGACCAGAACCGGTTCCTGGTGGAATTGGTTTTCGGCTCTGAACGGATCCGGTTCTAGAAGATCCGGTTGCGGAACCGGTTTTTCGAATCCAGGTCTAGAACTGTTTTTCGGATCCAGGTCTGGAACCGGTGCTGAAAACCGGGTTTCCAAAAACCGGTTCCTCGTGGAACCAGTTCTGTCGGAACCGGGACTTTGTGGCCATCTCTACGCTAAACCCGAGCTGCTGGCAGGCTGTGAACAGTGTACTAGATGAAATGGTGGAAGCGATAGACAAGTGCCAGACGGCAGCCGTTTGTTTCATTTGGCTAAACAAACTGGGTAACTGGGAAACTCATTGGCTAAACAGGCAAACTCATTTGGCTGAACACCCACTAAAGGACCAAAAAATATTTTCTGGGGAGCACAAGCGCGTCTGGACGGGGAGGGCATAAGCGCGTGGCCCTCTTTGCAGTGTTTTGAAGGTGAACTGTGTGCCTCCTTTACGGGTCTTTGAGGGTTTCGGATCCATATCTAGATCCGGTTCCTAAAATCCGGTTTTGGAATCGGGTTTTCGAATCTAGGTCTGGAACCGGTTCCTGAGATCCGGCTTCTGGAAACGGTTCTTTAAACCGTATCTCCAAGAACCGGTGCTTTGTGCCCATCCCTACTTGGGACACTCAATCAATTGCGTAATAACGCATCTCCACCTTTATAAGTGTTTTTTCTCTGGGATGGTTATTAGTATTGAAACCAGAAGTGATAATAGATTTCAACCATTCCCAATTTTTGTAGAATGTTGCGTGTTGTGATGGTAAGTTCTCTCAACACAATGAATCGATTGCAGAAGACTGCTTGCTGCTAAATTTTATCATTACCATTACCATTACCAACACAGTAAAATACGTATAACTTTACGATACTTTTATTATTATTATTATTATTATTATTATTATTATTATTATTATTATTATTATTATTATTAATATTATTAATGTTATTATTATTATTATTATTATTATTATTATTATTATTAATAATAATAATAATAATAATAATAATAATAATAATAATAATAATAATAATAATAAGTATTCTGCCTTTCGGCAGGCTCTAGGACTAATGAGGTGTTCTTAATTTTCAGTTTGGGCCTTGTAATGTTCCTGTCCACCACAGCTTCGTCCAAACTAAGAAACAGCCCGCACAGTTAGGCTGCAGAAGGAACTACGGAGGCGTAGACCAGCCGGGTGCAACCTGTTGAGTGAATGCTACTATTGATAATCCAATTATTACACAAAATATACCAACCATAATAAGAATATATAATAAATAACAACAACAAATTCCAAATAACAAACTTTATTACAATTAATCATAGGCCTACAATTTGTATTCAGGTTGGAGAATAGCGGTAAATCCTCAATGAGACTTCAATTTTTACATTCCTTTTCTCTATACTATTTAGATCAAAATTGAAATTTTATTAAATACTAGCAGCGTTCACCCCGCTTCGCTGCGGTCACCCCGGAACGCAATAAACTTTGTTACTTAGATAATTTTTACTTTTTCGCTTTCAAGTGATATGATAAAAACCATAGAAGATTGCAGTAAATGTTAACATTATATCGCCTGTCATTTATGTTAACCCGCCCCGCTTCGCTGCGGTCACCCCGGAACGCAATAAACTTTGTTACTTAGATAATTTTTACTTTTTCGCTTTCAAGTGATTGCAGTAAATGTTAACATTATATCGCCTGTCATTTATGTTAACCCGCCGAGTGACACGGTCATGCGGGTTGCATATAAATACGTTTATTTTTACCTATGATGAATAACTAACAAAGGATTTGTACGTTATGGACACTTGAATGGTCAATTATCTCAAGACACTGGTAATTAAAAATTAAAGTGATATGATAAAAACCATCTAGGGTCCAAATCCTAATAACCCCCCAAAAATAAAAGAAATTGGTTCAGCCGTATTAGCGTGATGAGGGAACAAAGGATTTTGTACGTTCTCTTTTATATATAAGATTTTATATCGACGTAATGTGTTCCAATTCAAATTTACTAAAGAATGTCTACCTTTGGTGTTGGATAGTCAGACTTTACAATCAAGTAAGTTCCAAGTCGAAACTCCTTAATATGAATATAATCTCACAATCTCTTCCTTTTATTTATTAGAATCGTGACAAAAATTCCTTTCCATTAGGTATAAGGTACCAAAAAGTAAATTTCTTTACTATTACAAAAAATAATTTTGGCGGGAGGGTCTAACTTAATGAAATATATCATTTCATCAAGATTACCCATCAACTATTCAAATAGCAATATTAAACGCATTTACTATTAGGAATTCTAATTTAATGTAGGTTCAAGAACAAAGAACCGCGTCCCTATGTAACGTTATGTTGTTATATTTTAATTTGTTATATTTATAGCCCACAGTTCGAATCACAAAAATTGGTAAATACAATTAAACACCTTAATAATTCTGACTTTTAATCTTCTTATTTTATGAATAATTATTCTGTTGCCATAGCAACAACAGACAAATACCTATCTTCTTTTTAACAACTGACATTACATGATTATTTACAGTATATAAAATCAACATATATTCTACAATTTTTTCCTTCTTCTTATCAACAAATTATGCACTTTTAAGCGCCGTTGCCCAAAATAACTACAAGGAAATGGAAGTAATTTATAGGTTAGATATACAATCTCGTTGTACGTAAACAATTTACGCTACACGAAAACTTAATCGTTTGTTTAGCTTTTATACAGTATACACATTCTATCTATAACAGCCGATAATATATATAACCAAGAAAACAGGATATGATTTATATTAGTAAGGTTCAGGTTTGAGACCTTCTCCTTACATGAAACTGGATTATGAATCGAATCTCTTCTTAACGATTTAAGCCGCTTCAATACTGAATCGAATGGATACAATGACACAACCAACACAGGCAGAAAAAATAATGTCAAGGACATAGTCACTCACCTCTCGTTAAAGTGGTAAATTTTTACCTTCAATCTCCGCCCACTGGGTGTGTACATTGACACTCAATAAATTAGAAGAAGAATTCATGTGTAGTGAGATATACAGCACTACAGCCTTACACTACAGTACTACAGCTGACTTTATTCTACTATGAAAAGCACTACATATGCGATTCACCAAAAAGGGTCATTAAATAGAAGCCAACAAACGAAATGTCTTCTGCAAAAGTTTTTTTAACATATGCGAACCCCAAAAAGACATTTACTACTAGAAATTCCATGTTTTTAAATTCACTGATTTTAACCCTTCAAGAAATATTATCCAAGTACATTTTCTATAACTTCCTTCACACAAAAACGTGACTCCAAGTCATAAATTGCAATATTAGCACACTTTTAACTTGGATCATTTTCATTTTACAAAGCAATATATCTTCACTTCACCTTTTCTAATTCTTCACTTCATTATTAAAACCATCTTAACGCTTTAACAAAATTATTATTTCAAAGAAATTGACTGAAACAACGAAGTCCCACATGTCTCCATTCACCACACGAACTCAACATCGAAGCGAAGAGACAGCCGATCCACACCTCACCAAGGCTAGCGAATAATTCGCAGCCCAAACCACGAGGAGAAAGCACGAAGACACAAGCAGAGTAGCCAAGTCCCGCGCGCTATGACCATGACCTCTAATTTTAATGCAAAGAAATTTCTTGTGTATTCCCTCAATGTCTACAAGAATTACATCGTTTTTTTAACAGAAAGAATGTCATATACAGCCATAACAGTAAATTAAATAATTACATCTATAGTTATTATTATTAATTTCACTTTTCAATTTTCTTTCTTTCTTTCTTTCTTTCTTTTTTTTTCTTAAAAAAAAACACACTCGGGACGTAATAATCCAGTATCTCTGTTCCATTGGTAACGGAATGTTACAGCCTGGAAATGTTTCTTCCATGTTTCTTGATTTTCAGCTTCCTCATTTAACTCCCAATATTTTCTTCTATTTTTCAAATAATCGATTACTTGTGTTCCTTTTCTTCCTATTCCTCGCTTTCCTTCCATCTTTCCTTCCATGACTGTATGAAGAAGACAATTTCTTCGCAAGTTGTGTTCAATCCAATTGGCCTTTCTACGTAGAATGGTGTCTAAAAGCGTCCTCTTCTTTCCTATCCATTTTAAAACGTCTTCGTTTGTTACTCTTTCTGTCCATTTTATCTTCTCCATCTTCCTCCAACACCACATTTCGAAGCTCTCTAAATATTTCTTCTCTAACTTCCGTAATGTCCAAGTCTCTGAACCATAAAAGGCCAATATTCCATAAATAGTACTTGACCAATTTCTTCCTTAGTCCAATATTAAGAATGCTAGTTAAGAGTGATCTCTTCCTGTTGAATGCCTCTTTGGCTATGGCAATTCCTGATCTTATCTCTTTGGTGCTGTGAGCGTCTCTCGCCAAAATACTTCCTAGATACTTGTAAAACTTCTGCATTATCATATGAAGTAACGGAGGTTGTACTTTTATTCAACAATATGGATAACACATCTCGATAACGCTTCCATGTATTGTTAACTTATATTAATTAAAGAAAAGAATATTTTCTGTTTATAAATAAAGTGAAAATCTAATTCAAATTAAAAAAAATACAAAGACAATTTTCACTCGTAACTTAAAAATAGGTATTTTTAAGACACAATAGTTGCAAGAAACGAGAGTTGCTATTTTTAAAGTAACCAGCAAGCATAGAAAAGTTATTATTGAAATTTATGTACACTCATGTCCAAAATTATTGTCGCATGTCTATAAATATGTTGTTGTATGAATATAATTTGATAACGAATTCGTCCGGCATTTTTTATAATGTTAGTATGTGTATAATCGGCAAAGACATGTATGTGGCGAATTTCATGTCAAAAGAGCAATAAATAAGAACAATAAAACGAAAATAAAACTTTCTTGTCCACTTCGCAACATTTTGTTTTGCTCATTCTAATTTTCGTATTTATAATTTTTTCCCCAATGAAATTTACCACAAATATACATTTCTCGATTATACACATAGAATCAGTATTAAAAATACCCTGCAAAATCCTTATCAAATTATATCCTTACAAGAAGACAGTTATAAATATGCGACAATCATTTTGGACATGAATGTACATAGAGATGTCATATACCAGGTGACACAGTAATAAGGGTCATCTACGAAACTATATAAACATCTAATGCCATTATCTTATTTTTAATTATCCATTGCATAGAGAGTATAAGATATTCATATTAGGAACTTTTAATTGTGTTCGTTAAGATAAGCTTGAGAGGTTCTGAAATTAATACTGTTATGATGTTAATTAAACATGTAAGTGTTAAATGCTTGTTTACTACATTATTATGAGAGGCCTCGCTGGCTCAGTGGTAGAGCGTTCATCTCTGGTGCATAGGGTTCCTGGTTCGATTCCAGCTTGCGCCAAGTAAACTTTTTTGGTGGACAAGTACCGTGTGTGTGGGTTTTCTCGGGAGTTCTCCTGTTTCCTCCCACTTTATTCATTTCACCATTGCATTTATTTCTCATCATCACTGTCTCCTTTAGCCTAGCCGGCATAACCGTGGGACGTAAAACTAAAAGATTTTATACGTTATTAAGTCAATTAATTGCCTCATTACCACGTTTTTAATACTCAAGCCTCCGTTATTGGACAGACTCCCAAAAAATTTTTGATAAGCGTATTAGACGTATATTGAAACTTTAAGAAGTATGTTTGGCTAAGCTTTATATATATATATATATATATATATATATATATATATATATATATATATATATATATATATATATATATATATATACTCACATTTAATCTTCGAGACATATCAACAATAATAGTAAAGATGTTTGGTTAAAGTTATTTATGTGATATCATTTATCCTTCTTTGAATATTTCTTCCTTAAAATCTGTAACGTGTATCATAGGATACTACTAATTAGCAATTAATTATACTATTAATCAATTTGATAGATGACATCAATTATTCAACACACGGCAGTATGTAATCAAAGCTAAATTTCATTACACAATCAACGTTATACGATACATGTATGTGATAAATGTTGTGTCTGATTCCCTCTCGAAAATACGAGGTGTTGTAAGGTTTTAATTATCATAGTAAAAACATCAGAATACAGGGATTGTTGTGATTTGTAGTTGTTAACATGTCTCTATGTAGTCACCACCAGATTTATACATTTCTCCCAGCGTTCTTTCACTTTACGAATACCGTCATTGTAGAAGTCTACACATTGTGCTTTAAACCACTCTTCCACCTCATGAATTACGCCATCTGTGTTATTAAAATGGCGACCGCACAATGAATTCTTCATTTGGGGAAACAAGAAAAAGTCACTGGGTGTGAGGTCGGGAGAATAAGACGGATGCTGCAATCCTTGTAAGATACACGCCCTTGTTTTATTGACAATAACTTGAGATGAATGAGCTGCTGCATTGTCAACTAGGGAAAGAACTCCTTTCGAAAGTATGCCGCGGCGTTTCCTTTTCAGAGCATTGCGCAATTTGTCCAGAAGATTGCTGTAGTACTTCCCAGTGACGGTTTCTCCTTTTGCAAGGTAATCTGTGAGGCTTACCACACGAGAATCCCCCCCCCCCAAAAAAACGGACAGTATGACCTTCCCCTTGTCTTTTGTATCAATGCCTCATTGGAAGGGGGAATGGGCATGGTTCCATTGCATGCTTATGACTTTGGTTTTCGGATTATATTAATATATCCGCGTTTCATCCATGGTTAACAGTCGCCCGAAAAAAAATCCTCTTCATCCCTTCTAACAGCGTCAACATCTGTTGGGAAAGGCCACGCCCTGCTGCCTTCTGAAAAGGTGTTAGCAAACGAGAAACCCAGTACACAAACAGCTTAGAGATGTGAAGTTCGTCATGGATAATTTTCCAGACAACCATAATAGCCCAGTTCATTCATGATCGTTCGGATGGTTACTCGTATGTCTTCGAGGATTAAACACTCCACTTTCTTCAGAGTGTCTACATCGTCCGCCATTGATGGTCTTGGATCGTCTGTGAGGAACATATGGCCAGTTTGGAATTTCCTTTTTCAATTTACAGTGGTGTCACAAGATGGACAATCATCATCAAACACAGCCTTCATCTCGTCATGAATTTGTGTGGCGTTAGTACCCTTCAAATGCAGGAACTTCATCACACTGATAGCTCAATCTTATCAATCCTGCACTTTAGTCACTTTTGGCACACGCTATAAAAGCAACAGTCATTAGGAACTAATTTACTTAACATTATGCACATAAAAACCAAACACTGATGCACTGACAAAATTTAATCATCACAACTTAATAACTCCTGCTAATAATTAAAACTTTACTCTTCTCTCGTAAATGTAAATGTGTCCCATAGTCTAGACCTGCCCCATTGTTACATATTTTTATTCCTAGTTTTGGACATCGTTATGATTAAACAAAATCACCATCAGAATTAACGGTTTGGAGTGAAATAAGGACATGAATTTGGAACATATAATTATTTGGTTGTTAGAAATCAAGGGTAAAAGTAATACTTAAGTTGGCTCTATTCAAGTTATGATTACAAATAAGGTTTGTCTCTATGAAATCGGATATAGTGTACGATAATGAAATATTTTCCTTTTTTCAAACATTTAGTAAAAGAGATTTGTTTTTGTGTTGTAATAACATATTTGTTTGTATTTACCTTACGAGTTATTGTAAACTTAAGTCAATATTCGATGGTCATTACATTCTCTGCAGGAGAGTTTGCGATTGTTTGAAGTCTCAATGCTGCCAGTGTCTCGAGGCAATCGTGACAGTTTCGTTCAGGCTTTTGTTTTTTGTACAAATCCACGTAAATCAACTTCCATTTTCCATTATCTCCTACCGTTACAACAGACAAAATACAAAATGTTGCTTTCTCCAATGCCTCATACATATATTTCTATTCAGGGTTGCTTGCATTTGATGCAACGAGATGACAACTGACATTCCAACGTCCTAACGTGCAAAAAAATACTACTAAAATGATTACGTAGAATAAATGAAGAAAATGCAAATGCATGGTGAATCTAAAAGAAATAGACACTTTTTTTGAAGTTTGTCAAGTCCAGAATTTTAATAATATGACTGAAAGTCTTCCACCGATGGGAGAGCACATTCTGTAGTTTACATCGCTATGCTGTAAATGTTCCATTTTCTTCGGACTGCGCACGTAAGTCTCCTGAACACGAATAACTGTTTCTGCATATACAGGCCAAGTCAAAATGTTAGACCCGCAAAGAGAAAAAGAAAAACGTATGTGGCGTACGTAAAAACGTAAGTTCCATGCGTAAATCCTGTAGTTTTTGGATTTAACGTACGACTATGTGTAACATCCTGCAGAAAACGTATAACTATATGTAACATCTTGCAGCAAACGTATTACTATATGTAACATCTTGCAGCAAACGTACAACTATATCTAACACCCTGCGGCAAACGTACAACTATATGTAACATCTTGCAGCAAACGTACAACTATATGTAACATCTTGCAGCAAACATACAACTATATCTAACATCCTGCAGCAAACATACAACTATATGTAACATCTTGCAGCAAACGTATAACTATATGTAACATCTTGCAGCAAACGTACAAATATATGTAACATCTTGCAGCAAACGTACAACTATATCTAACATCTTGCAGCAAACGTACAACTATATGTAACATCTTGCAGCAAACGTACAACTATATCTAACATCCTGCAGCAAACATACAACTATATGTAACATCTTGCAGCAAACGTATAACTATATGTAACATCTTGCAGCAAACGTACAAATATATGTAACATCTTGCAGCAAACGTGCAACTATATCTAACATCCTGCAGCAAACATACAACTATATGTAACATCTTGCAGCAAACGTATACCTATATGTAGCATCTTGCAGCAAACGTACACATATGTGTAACATCTTGCAGCAAACGTACAACTATATGTAACATCCTGCAGCAAACACACAACTATATGTAACATCCTGCAGCAAACATACAACTATATCTAACATCCTGCAGCAAAGGTATAACTGAAAACGTATGTTTTATAATACTTTACGTATATGTGTTCCATCTATACATACTTTCTGTTTGACAGAAATTACCGTATATAGGCTGTAAGGATCGCACATAATATAACGTATAGCTAACATAGCCTATGTAACATACGTTTACGCATATGATATACGAAAGACTTTAATATCAGACACCCTGCAGCAGCATGATGTCACATCCAAGCGGGAAAAAGGCACTACGTATGTAACATGGAAAATAGATCTATATGCTCCGTACAGATTTCCGTAGTAAACATGTGGATTAAGTATATTTGTACAATATTTCGCTGTAAAGTGTTAGTGTAAAGTTTTTCAGCAAATATTTTAGGAAGATGTGCTAAATCAATAATAATAAACATAAGTGCCAGTGAAAATCATATAATGAAAGTGTTTATCACACAGGAGAGAACCAAAACAGGTGAAAAACAAGTCATGTAAGGTGAAAACCCGAACAACCAGAAGAAGAGGTAAGATTAAAATACAAGCAAGGTTAAGTATAAAAATTATAAAAGCAATGAATGATGAAATAACTGAACCAGGAAAGGATATACTACTAACATACAAGGAAGGTTAACTATAGAGATTTTAAGGATATGAATGATGAATAAATGGAAAGATTAGAGTCAGGATTCACTAGAGTCAAGCAAAAGAAAGTAGCATAAACTAATTTCGATATTCATCTTTTTTTATTTCTCAGATAGTATATATAGATACAGAAAACTTATTCTTTTCAAATTTTGTTTCGGTTTGTTTTGTTTCGTTATCTGTGTGCCTCATTTTCCTTTCCTCACCCCTTCCACTCCCTTTCGAATTCCACTGTTTTTGTCATAAGAAAATAAATGAATGATGAGAAAGTAAGGAAAAAAGCATTGCTATGATGATAGCCCTGTTTCGGTCATAACCTTTCAGGTGCCGAAACCGAAAGGTCACGATCTGAGCAATGAAAAAAAAAAAAAAAAAAACGCTGTCCGAATAACGAAGTTTGCTCAGTGTGATTTCAGAAATGTATTCTGTGAAAACCAATAAACATACGTTACGAAAAAAATATGGTAAGATAGGCAACATATCAAAGTTTTCCTCAAACATATTCGCAATTTTTCTATGTAAACACCTCACGTAACACGACAAATATCAATCCCATAGTCTATCTCCTGCCAAACCGTTTGTAACATGTTTCTGCTAATATCAGTAATGATTGCCGTGATGCGGGCACGCAGATCATACAATATTGTTTCAAATGGTGGTTCATAAACATGATCCTTTACAACCCAGGCACGTAGCCAGGATTTCGAAATAGGGGGAGCTCCGTGACGAAATACTGTGGTTATCACTCCAGGGGCTCGATCAATCTAAACTATTCTACTGGCAACATACCCATATTGGTTTGTTAGGACAATAAAGTTAGGTTATCTTACTGTGTGTTTCAGATGTAAAGCATCACGGGCAGTGGCCAATGGAGCACGATATTTCGCGCGGTGTTGCCGGATTTCGGACTCCCCTTTCCCTTCTCACCCTTTTTCCAGTTGAGATTATGACACATACATTGGCAACATTATTCACAATGTAAATGTACTATTCCAGCAAACTCAAGAATTTTGACTGTCCATCCTAGAAGTATATATAGCAACTAAATTACTTACATGTTAACTTTTCCAGTGGAAATACTAAACACTTGTCTTCAACACTACTTTCACTATCATCTATGTCAGTTAATATTTCGTCTTTGTCTGAATCTGAGTCTTGTAAATTTATTTTTATGGTTTCCAAAAACTGTAAACACAAAAAATAATTCTTCGAGCTTGAGTTCGTAGCACTTGAAAGAAAAAGAAAAAAAAAGGAAGACAGAAAATAAAACTTCTGCTGTACTCTGTTTGCTTAAAGACATTGTCAGCTATAATTTTGGAGAATAAACGAACTACCACGAAAGAAAGCAACGAGACACTGATGAATTCTCTTAAGTTAGTTCCTACACAACTAGCCCCTTTGTTTCCTTCTCCATTTTCATAACAAGTAGCACGCTTGGGCTTGGTGTAGGTGCCACGAAATTAATCCATCTGATTCCTAAGCAACTCGATATGCTCGAGTTTGTTTTGGGTTACGATAATTTATTACACCATTCAGACACCTGATGCTTTTGATTCCCTTATACAGGAGAAAAGAGGGTGTTAAAAGTGACACATAATAAGGCAGTGGAACGTGAAAAAAAAAGAAACAGAAAACATACTGCGTTCCTTCTGTCGAATAAGAAAGGGTCTATCTTGAAGTAAATTTAAAAAAATACAAACTTCCCATGCTTTATTCTTACGATGTTAGGCGTATATACAGTATATGAATCAGATTGCAAAGGTATGTAGCCACGGGGGAAAAGGGGGCTCTGTCTTTCCGAAATATTTCCAGCTCCAAAATGAGGTTCGTCTGGTATATGTTTAATAAACTTATTTAACAGTTAATGCAAATGAAGGATTTTATAATAAAATATGAAAATTTTAAAAAAAAATCAATAATCATCAATACGGTTTCTATACCTAATTGAAACAACTAAAATTGTTCATATGCTTTGTATTCTCATTTCCCTAACTGGGTGCACTGTGAACTCACTAGTTAAGGGAGTTAATATTTTTTCGAGTTTTTTTTTCCTTTAGTATTTTAACCTACATAAACACAAAGTCAGATAAACAGACTGCTATAAACAGCATTTATTTTCTTATAAATAGCTTATTGATTCATCTTTTACACTCCGGTTTTTAACTTCAGTACTGTCAAGATCCGTCTTTTGATAAGGAAGCATTGTGAAAATATAATATGCGCGTTGTATGTATGTATGTATGGTGAGTTAAAATGCTTTCATGTTGTGAAAAAGGTAATTTGTTCTGCTTGTAATATGTGAAAAGCTTGCCTCCCCTGAAAGTAATGTTCTCCTAAAACAACCTGCTGCCTATACCCCTGATTATCCTGTAATAAAAGTTGTGAGTTCTATTTGCAAATCGAAACAAAATCCACTGGAAATTAGACGCGGGACTCAACGCTCTTTTTACTAATTGTTTTATATGGAAACGTTTCAAAGCGTCTATCATGACAACCAGTTGACATAGAAAGATGTAGTTTTCACGTATTTGTTCGTAATTCTTTTCTCTACTTGGTAAAGTGAGCAGTTAATGTGCTAGTACAATATTTCTAAGTAGCGCCTGTGATATTGTCAATATTCTCAGTAGCGCGAGAAGACAGCATGCAGAACTGCTTGTCGCGAACTGTCAACACCGCTCAATGCCAATTGGACGCCGTGTGAAGCCAACTCAAGGCCATGTCGTTTCTCATCTGAAACCTGCAATAGTAAGTAATTTAATTTAAAAGGAACTGAAGAAATCTTGAGTCAAAAAATATTAAAAAGTATTGAAAACGGTGTAGTCTTCCAAGGCCATTCGAACTCAGTTCTACTTGTCTTCTTTCTTCTTTTTCTTACCTTCGTTTAATGCCGTTAAGGAAACAAAGAGATCTCTTTCGGGAGTAAAAAACTTCCTATAAAATGTATTAGTGTTGCCGCGAAATTCAAAATGACTCATACTATTTGTGATTCTGGGAATTTCTTAAGTTCTACCTGAGAGTCTATCTGATCGAACCGGTGTATTGATAATCACTTGTAGTCCATAGAATTAGCATGAGGCTAGATGGAATTCAGAATGGTTCGTTACAATAATATGCATTTTCAACTTCACACCTCCCCGTTTCCTTCACACAAAGCTCCTCATAACAAAGAGTAACGAAACGCTTGCTGTAGCTTTATATTTTTGACGTTGATTCATTTTTTTCTCGTTCCTTTTTGTTTCATCCTTCCTTAATATTTTTGATTTATGCATCCAAAGGGGTGGGGGGAGTCCGGACTCACCCCTTGGCTACGTGCCTCCAAAACCCCACATGAAGAAATCACATGGAATCAAGTCATAGGCACACTAATCACAGACTTGTTCACATGATACTCTAGCATATAGAAATACTCTTTCCTCCACTCAACGCAATTTTCCTTATGAATATTACTGTTGCAAATAAATGTGTATTACATAAAGATCGCAACTTTTGAAATACCCGCCATTTCTGTTCTAGTAAGTTGGTAGCACTGAACGTTACACGATTTTCACCTGTTGTCTTGGTGGTTTGTAGTTACAGAGCCCTTAATAGCTCATTATCGTCATACGGGTGGGAATGTAGCACTTCACGACGGAACAGCTTGTTGTCGTGATGAAAACTTACGAGGAACAGTGACAAAGTTCCAATAATTTCCTTGTAACTATTTATTACCAACAATATAAATACACATTCACTTAATTGGCTTCAAAATAGACTCTTTGACATCACACACACACACTTACCTACAGCTCCTGCAATTGCTGGAAAGAAGACTGAAAAGTCCTGTTTTGGTATGTTCCGAAGTTCAGACGTCGTCGTGGTTTGGATGCCTTCTACAGCGGAAACACGGTGAACTTTGAAGCCGTTTTCGATCTTGGGGAAGATCCAGGAATCCGCTGATTCCGCTGGTACTAAATCCGGTGAGTAGGAAGGCTGATAGAGGAGGAGAATGTTCCTTTCTGCGAGGCGTTTTGCCACCGTAAAAGACATCTAAACCAATGCTACTTTTGAACTTCGGAACATACCAAAACTGGACTATCAGCATTGTTTCCAGTAATGTCAGGAGCGGTGAAAGAAGTGTTTGTGTTCCCAAGGAGTCTACTTTGATTGAGTTTAAGTGAATATGTACCAAAATCGTGGTAGTAAATGGCTACAAGGAAATTCAGGGAACTTTTAAACTACCTCGCATATTATAAATGTTGTGAATGATGTATAGAGGAGACTCTTTGCGAACTTCGTGGAATATTTGGTCTACATAATCACAGTCGACTTATTCGGTGCATTATGTTGACCAAACATTCCACGGAGTTTGCGAACACTTTTGAACAACATTAAGCACATTTGTTATAATTTTTCACTATGACAACACATTGTTCCGTCGCGAAGCCCCCGCCCGTGACCACGTACCACAAAGACAACAGACGAAAATCGCGTAACGTTCAGTGCTACCAACTTACTAGAACAAAAAATGGCGGTATTTCAAAAGTTGTGCTCTTTATGATACTCATGTGGCAAGTGAGTGGTGCAGTGTTGTTGAATACGTATATCTAATCATTCGCAGAGCTCTTTCGTGGCTAAGCGGTTAGCGTTCGCGCCTTTGGCGTGGGAGTCCCTGGTTCGATTCCCGGCGGGAGCTCATGTTGTTCGGATTCCACGTTAATCAGTAGGTCCATGTCTTCTATAGCCTCGCTGCTAAACGGGACGTTAACCTCAAAATCAACTCAACTCAACTTAATCATTCGCACGTGCACTGTAAAAAATAAAACAGCATTTAAACACTCTTAGTACAGATTTTGAGGGGAAAATATATCAAAAGTATGCTTATAAAGTGTGCTTTGTGTGTCCAAAAGCGTTCATTCTCCGAAAACAGTATTCTCCGAAAACATATTTAAAACACTTCTTCTCAGCAAACAGTTCTAAACCAAAGTGATGACATTATATCTGGGACATACTTGGCCAACAAAGTATCTTCAAGGAGTGAATATGTGTCATCTGCAGGTGTTCAAAGAGTGTAGGTTATGTGTACAGTGTCCTACTGTGTCTGAAAGTAGTTTCTGTATTTTTTTTTTTTTTTAGTGTACAACCTGTACTCTTACTTTGTAATTACATTTTAGGGGAAAATGTGTATTATAACACTAGAACACAATATTATGTTCTTTAGTGATATCTCAAGTGACATTCTTAATTAAACGACAATCTAATGACTGTATGTAGCGACTTTATGACTTCTCTAGAATAGCAACATTGGGCGCAGTTGGGTAGTATAATATTCGCGCCGAGTCGTGATGCTTGACCTAGATCAACCGATTTCACCAGCCAATAGAACGCGAGGGGTGTGTTTCGGTCTTCAACCTCCATCCATCACATTTTGTCAGTGTCGTCTCTCGCGCTACACGGAAAACATCTCCCGAGAGTACAGTGTTGTCGGATTGCCGCCAAGTTCCGTTTTGTTAATTTTTTTGTTGCATTATATTCTCATTGTTACTATTCGTGTTTTTGTTACCGTTTTAGAATAATTGTTAATGTGGTTATTGCTGTGCAGTGTTATTATTAGTAATTTTTAAATGTTTTTTTTTTTTAAATACTCCTTTACACTGTCTTTAAAATTTGGCAAAATTGTTGACGAATTTAAGCTGTTTGATTTTCTCCAAGTGTGCACTCGGGAAGCGGCTCCACGAATTATACCGAAGTTTTCCGAATGTATCAGAGCTCAAGCAATGATTGGTTTAGAGCTCAAGCTTCACGACTTGGCGCGAGTACCATAGCTTGGGGGGAAGTAAGTCGGTGAAACTGTCTCTCTTTCCATTACCAGCCGAGCGGTGGTAAGATCGAAAAGTGGAACACTGTTCAAGATGAGAAGAATAATTTATTCTTTACAAAAAAAAAAAAAAATACTAATTTGGCTTATAAAAGCCGCAGTAAATACACATTTAAAATACTGATTAAATTACTGTATGTTATTACAAGGTAATTAATTAATGGTAATACGAGTATTTACTTTTTGAATCAAACGCAGCAATTTTATTTAATAAGTTTTCTCGAAACAACTAATTGTTATTTAGAGAAAAAATGTATGGAACAACACTGTTATTAAACTTTGATTTGGAGGCGTAAGAAAGCAAACTACGAGACAATTGATTAGGTATGTTGCAAATGTAATTATAGTAGATTTAGCTTTAAAAAATATGTGAAGAACGAATTCTTTTTGCAATTAGGAATCTTATTAGATTGCGAAAAATGTTAGTGCAAACTGTTTTACTGTTATACTCCTAATAAAATAATATGTGTGTCTGTGCATTTGTGTGGTGTTTGTGTGTACGCTTCTACCATCATCTTTTAACAAAGGAAAGGGTTATCTTGAATCATCACATATTATACTCACATAGGTATTCACAAGACCTAATTGTGTATCAAGCCATTTTTTGATTTTCGGCTGGATGGGCGAGTTAAGGGTTTAAAGTGTGCAGAAAGGGAGAGGAAAAATATCTGGGACGACGGATGTTGGTATCAAATCCATAGATTTTGGGGTCACTGAGCTGAATAGTTAGTGCCGTGCCGTGGAAACTGGCGAGAGTATATGACGGCCCCCCTTCCCTTTAGATGTGAGTGAGGTCAACAGACCAACCGCGAAGCGCCACCACGGTTAACGAAAAGCGTAAGAAAATTTTTAAAAATAAACCCTGCTTTTCCTTGATTCTGAGCACGTTTTATTACTTTTTTTTCCTTCCGTTATATACGTGTGCACATGCATTTTCCTCCCGAATTTATACCCATTTACTTCGGTGCCCCGCTCCCTTCCCCCCGGACGGCACTGATAGTGAGACTTCGGATGCCGTTCAATTGCAAGACCTCATCGTCATTGGAATTAATAAAAACTAATACGTCCCAAATGATCGATATTAGAGTCCAATTTATATTTTTCGGAAACGCGTAACTGATTGGTGACAGTCCTGATGTCATTTAAGAGCAAGTTTAGGCAACAACGGACATGACAACTACCTGAGAATTGATACAGGTAATGCTGAAGGCATTGCTCTTCGTTATGTATATTTGTATTAATTTCAGTCATATTGACAGGTACAACACATAAGTCACATTGTCAGAAGGTTTTGTTTTCTTTATTAATGTATTTAACGCATTTCTTTACTCTCGAATATATTGCACAATCTTCATCCTTCCTGTGTGAAGAACGAGAATTTCACTTTTAAGAAAATAATGTGTCTTTCATCAGTCTTTTACATAAAAAAGGAGTCAGAAATTTACCAACTTTTGTGCACAGAAATATTTTCACGAGATTTAAGCGTGTACGAAGTAGGTTTTTCGATTTTCGACCCGTGTGATTAGAAGGTCATAACTTATGAACTTTTTTCTTGTAGAAAATGTTACAAATTTGACATCCTCTAGAACGCCTTGCATGTAGGCCTAGACTGAGAAAAATCCGTTCTCCGGACAGCGGTATACTGTACAAATATACGGAATCATCTTGCTTATTATAGAAATCAGTACGGAGCATACGTTATCCATATGCTACATAGGCACTGCCCTTAGATGTTACATCATGCAGTTGCAGGATGTCTGATATCTAACAGTCTTCATTGTATTACATAGATACATATATGTATATTACCTTCGTGAGCTATATGTTATATACTTCCATTTGTATATGAGAT
The DNA here is from genome assembly GCF_964235325.1 of Thermobia domestica. Lineage (NCBI taxonomy): Eukaryota > Metazoa > Arthropoda > Insecta > Zygentoma > Lepismatidae > Thermobia > Thermobia domestica. The sequence continues at coordinate 277,284,169 of NC_137462.1, forward strand.
CGTGACCGCCTATATTGTTTCATACGGAAAGTACGTATAGATGGAGCACTTATACGGAAAGTATTATAAAACATGCGTTTTCAGTTATACTTCTGCTGTACGCTAAGTCCAAAACCTACAGGAATTACGCATGTAACCTACCTTTTTAAGTACGGTACGTGACGTTTGGGCGCGGACGTTTGGGCCCCGCCGTTTGGGCACTGGACGTTTGGGCGCGAAGCCATTTGGGCGCCAAACGTTTGGGCGCGAGTTAAAAAGTCGTTATGTTAGGCGCTGAGTACTAAGTTCGAATCAAGATATCACAAGGTGTCTACTGCAGTGGAAGTCCTTGAATTATACTGGATTTTGTTTTACATACTAGAAATACTGAAATTTCAAAATTATTAAAACTGAATTAACAATTAAAATTTGTAAATTTAAGTTTCAATGAAAGTTAAGTGTGCTTTTTATTTGATAACTTTTCAAGCCAAATGTAAGTCGATCACACTACATATGATTGACTGCATTACATACATAGTGAGCCTGTTCCATTAAAAAACTTAAAGCAGGCCTTCTACTGTACTGCAATAAGTGTGAATGTCAAACACATTTCTAGTGGCTAAATGACCAATATATGTACACTTAACTATTATTTTTCACTTTGAAATCGTTGTTTTTTTTTCTTTCGCCACTTTCTTTAATGTAGATTAAATGCTTACAGTGGGACGAAAAAAATGTGTGTTAAGTTTTGATTTTTATATTGGAATGTTAATAAAAAAAAGTGATACCAGAAATACGGCATACTACAGTTCCTAAACTGAATGTGTTAGACATCCTGTATGCAAAATATGTCTTAGACACCATGTATGCAAAGTATCTTTCCCTCAACTCGATTAGGATATAGGATTTTTAGATTTCTGGGCTCTCGGCATCTAAGGCCATTTAGCCCGTCACGTTTGAGGGAGCACACTATCCGGGGAAAGGGAAGGAAGAAAGGATTGGGGAAGGAAGGACCTGGACCTATAAATTAGGTACCACCCCGGCATTTGCCTGATGGGAATGAAGAAAACCCAGGAAAACCTCATTCAGGGTGGCTGGCCTGAAAGAGCGTGTTACAATTTTTCGACCGAGTGCCCCCACCGGGAATCGAACCCGGGACCGATCGCACTGAAGGCGAGAGTGTTAGCGACTACGCTGCAATCTTTTATTGGTAGTTTTTTATTGGACTTAAGGAAGAGAAGAGTTTGGCAAACGTAATACGAAAGAAAACAAATTTTAATATTCACAAATATGTAATTATTAACTTTCTTTAAAAAAAATACAAAAATTAAATCAGTATGTTTTAATTAACATTAAGAAAATTAACAGTTCGTCTGATTCCTTTATTTCCTAGCTTTCTTATATAATACAAAAATTAGATCAGAAGTACAAAAACCGTGAACAAGCGAAAAATCAATCCATGACGAGGTTAGGCAACAAATACCACAAACGCATTAAACTATTTAATTTAGATGAATAAATAAGATAGAGATAGAAAATATACAGATAAATGAGGTGAGATAAAGATAGAAGTGTAGGAAATGTATATATCTTGATTGGCGCTTAGTTTTCAGTGCCTAGCTTACTTTATATGTCGTAAATTGTGATTTTTACTATGTACCTCGCGCCCAAACGTCTGGCGCCTAAACGGCTTTGCGCCCAAACGTCCGGCGCCCAAACGGCAGCGCCAAAACGTCCGCGCCCAAATGGCGGCGCCCAAACGTCCTGTCCCGTTTTAAGTACGCCACCTACAATGCTTTTCTCAGTGTATGCAACTTACATGATACTTGGGTTTGTGGACTTACATAATATGTCAGGATAAAAATGTTGTTTCATATTGACATGGGCTCACATAAAAGGAAACGATAAATACTGGTCCAATAGAATAAGAACATTTTATTTTCTCTCTTTTTATCTAGGTTTGCTGACAGCTAATTGTCTTTACATCAAGACTATCTATTTGTGAAAAAAATAATCTACACCCTAAATTGGTTAACTCAACTTGAGAACCCAAGGTCTGTATAGGAAAAGTTCTACACGCGAACTAAGCAAAACAAGGACTATCAATTTAGTAATTTCGGGAAGGTCTATTAAGTGATCTAAAGCAGTGGATCTCAATTTGTGAGAACCTAGCACAAACTTGGAAGAATGCAATTGTCCAGAGTGCCCAGTCATCTTAATCCAATCTTCTAATATACAAAGCTGAACGAAAGATTTGGACGAAGCAGTCTAGGAATCAGAGAAAGGCTTCAATTCTTAAATTCAACTATGAAGAACGTATATATAAGCTCAAATACCTGTTCTGAGCACGGCAAGAATAGATTTATAGGAAATAATAGATCCCCTTTTCCCTTAGAATATTTATATCAATGAAAGTGCGATAATAAAAATACACAAGATACTCGATCTTTGGCAAAAATACTGTATCACTCTACAGAATACGCCTTTAATCTAAATATATCCCTGTATTTCTGTCACTCACATAGGCATCAAATTAATTTTCATAATATCAATTATATTACACTATTAAATCTATAATTCAGAATTAACCTTTCTCAAGCAAGAGATATTTCTTTAAAACTGAGGTAGAAAGCAGTAAAATCAAACAATTAAAAATTATGTTTATTCCCAAGAAGAAAGGAGAAGAAGTTCTTACTCCTCTTACAAATGAATTGGGTAAAAGACAGGAAAAGTTCTTCCTTCTCATATAAATGAATTGGCTAAAAGACAGGAAAAGTTCTTTTTACTCTTATAAATGAATTGGCTAAAAGACAAGAAAAGTTGTTCTTCCTCTTATAAATTAATTTGTTAAAAAAGGGAAAACTTCTACATCTTATAAACAAATTGGATAAAGCACAGGAAAAGTTTTTCTTCATCTTATAAATGAATTGGATAAAAGACAACAATAGTTCTTCTTCCTTTATAAATCAATTGGATAAAAGACAGAAAAGTTTTTCTTCCTCTTATAAATGAATTGGTTAAAAAAGGGAAAACTTCTAGCTCTTATAAACGAATTGGATAAAGCACAGGAAAAGTTCTTCTTCATCTTATAAATGAATTGGATAAAAGACAACAAAAGTTCTTCTTCCTCTATAAATGAATTGTATAAAAGACAGGAAAAGTTCTTCTTCCTCTTATAAATGAATTGACTAAAAGACAGGAAAAGTTATTCTTCCTCTTATAAATGAATTGACTAAAAGACAGGAAAATTTCTTCTTCCTCTTATAAATGAATTGGCTAAAAGACAGGAAAAGTTATTTTTCTCTTATAAATGAATATGAAAAATAATAGGAATAGTTCTTCTTCCTATAAATGAATTCACCAAAAACAGGAAAAGTTCTGCTTCCTTTTATAAATGAATTGACTAAAAGACAGGAAAAGTTCTCCTTCCTCTTATAAATGAATTGACTAAGAAACAAGAAAAGTTATTCTTCCTTTTAAAAATGAATTGGATAAAAGACAGGAAAGGTTCTTCTACTTCTTATAAATGAATTTACTAAGAGACAGGAAAAGTTCTCATTCCTTTTATAAATGAATTGTCTAAGAGACAGGAAAAATTCTTCTTCCTCTTATAAATGAATTGACTAAAAGACAGGAAAAGTTCTTCTTCCTCTTATAAATGAATTGACTAAAAGACGAAAATTCCTTCTTCCTCTTATAAATGAATTGAGTAACATACAGGAAAAGTTCTTCTTCCTCTTATAAATGAATTGACTAAGAGACAGGAAGAGTTATCCTTCCTTTTATAAATGAATTGACTAAGAAACAAGAAAAGTTATTCTTCCTTTTATAAATGAATTGGATAAAAGACAGGAAAAGTTCTTCTTCCTCTTATAAATGAATTGATTAAGAGACAAGAAAAGTTCTTCTTCCTCTTATAAATGAATTGATTAAGAGACGGGAAAGTTCTTCTTCCTCTTATAAATGAATTGACTAAAAGACAGGAAAAGTTCTTCTTCCTCTTATAAATGAATTGAGTAAGAGACAGGAAAATTTCTTCTTGCTCTTATAAATGAATTGAGTAAGAGGCAGGAAAAGTTCTTCTTCCGCTTATAAATGAATTGACTAAAAGACAGGAAAAGTTCATCTTCCTCTTATAAATGAATTGACTAAAAGACAGGAAAAGTTCTTCTTCCTTTTATAAATGAATTGAGTAAGAGACAGGAAAAGTTCTTCTTCCTCTTATAAATGAATTGTCTAAGAGACAGGAAAAGTTCTTCTTCCTCTTATAAATGAATTGAGTAAGAGACAGGAAAAGTTCTTCTTCCTCTTATGAATGAATTGACTAAAAAACAGAAAACGTTCTTCTTCCTCTTATAAATGAATTGACTAAAAGACAGGAAAATTACTTCTTCCTCTTATAAATGAATTGATTAAGAGACAGGAAAAGTTCTTCTTCCTCTTGTAAATGAATTGACTAAAAGACAGGAAAAGTTCTTCTTCCTCTTATAAATGAATTGACTAAAAGACAGGAAAATTACTTCTTCCTCTTATAAATGAATTGAGTAAAAGACAGGAAAAGTTCTTCTTCCTCTTATAAATGAATTGAGTAAGAGACAGGAAAAGTTCTTCTTCCTCTTATAAATGAATTGATTAAGAGACAGGAAAAGTTCTTCTTCCTCTTATAAATGAATTGAGTAAGAAACAGGAAAAGTTCTTCTTCCTCTTATAAATGAATTGACTAAAAGACAGGAAAAGTTCTTCTTCCTCTTATAAATGAATTGACTAAAAGACAGCAAAATTTGTTCTTCCTCTTATAAATGAATTGAGTAAGAGAAAGGAAAATTTCTTCTTTTTCTTATAAATGAATTGACTAAAAGACAGGAAAGGTTCTTCTTCCTCTTATAAATGAATTTACTAAGAGACAGGAAAAGTTCTCCTTCCTCTTATAAATGAATTGTCTAAGAGAAAGGAAAAGTTCTTCTTCCTCTTATAAATGAATTGATTAAGAGACAGGAAAAGTTCTTCCTCTTATAAATGAATTTATTAAGAGACAGGAAAAGTTCTTCTTCCTCTTATAAATGAATTGACTGAAAGACAGGAAAATTTCTTCTTCCTCTTATAAATGAATTGAGTAAGAGACAGGAAAAGTTATCCTTCCTTTTATAAATGAATTGACTAAGAGACAGGAAGAATTATCCTTCCTTTTATAAATGAATTGACTAAGAAACAAGAAATGTTATTCTTCCTTTTATATACGAATTCACTAAAAGACAGGAAAAGTTCTTCTTCCTCTTATAAATGAATTGACTAAAAGACAGGAAAATTTCTTCTTCTTCTTATAATTGAACTGAGTATGAGACAGGGAAAGTTCTTCTTCCTCTTATAAATGAATTGACTAAAAGACAGGAAAAGTTCTTCTTCCTCTTATAAATGAATTGAGTAAGAAACAGGAAAAGTTCTTCTTCCTCTTATAAATGAATTGACTAAAAGACAGGAAAGTTCTTCTTCCTCTTATAAATGAATTGACTAAAAGACAGGAAAAGTTCTTCTTCCTCTTATAAATGAATTGACTAAAAGACAGGAAAATTTCCTTTTCCTCTTATAAATGAATTGAGTAAGAGACAGGAAAAGTTCTTGTTCCTCTTATAAATGAATTGAGTAAGAGACAGGAAAAGTTCTTCTTCCTCTTATAAATGAATTGACTAAAAGACAGGAAAATTTCTTCTTCCTCTTATAAATGAATTGAGTAAGAGACAGGAAAGTTATCCTTCCTTTTATAAATGAATTGGCTAAAAGACAGGAAAAGTTATTCTTCCTTTTATAAATGAATTGGATAAAAGACAGGAAACGTTCTTCTTCCTCTTATAAATGAATTGACTAAAAGACAGGAAAAGTTCTTCTTCCTCTTATAAATGAATTGACTAAAAGACAAGAAATGTTCTTCTACCTCTTATAAATGAATTGACTAAGAAACAAGAAATGTTATTCTTCCTTTTATAAATGAATTGTCTAAGAGACAGGAAAAGTTCTTCTTCCTCTTATAAATGAATTGAGTAAGAGACAGGAAGAGTTATCCTTCGTTTTATAAATGAATTGACTAAGAAACAAGAAAAGTTATTCTTCCTTTTATAAATGAATAGGATAAAAGACAGGAAAAGTTCTTCTTCCTCTTATAAATGAATTGATTAAGAGACAGGAAAAGTTCTTCTTCCTCTTGTAAATGAATTGACTAAAAGACAGGAAAAGTTCTTCTTCCTCTTATAAATGAATTGACTAAAAGACAGGAAAATTACTTCTTCCTCTTATAAATGAATTGAGTAAAAGACAGGAAAAGTTCTTCTTCCTCTTATAAATGAATTGAGTAAGAGACAGGAAAAGTTCTTCTTCCTCTTATAAATGAATTGATTAAGAGACAGGAAAAGTTCTTCTTCCTCTTATAAATGAATTGAGTAAGAAACAGGAAAAGTTCTTCTTCCTCTTATAAATGAATTGACTAAAAGACAGGAAAAGTTCTTCTTCCTCTTATAAATGAATTGACTAAAAGACAGCAAAATTTGTTCTTCCTCTTATAAATGAATTGAGTAAGAGACAGGAAAATTTCTTCTTTTTCTTATAAATGAATTGACTAAAAGACAGGAAAGGTTCTTCTTCCTCTTATAAATGAATTTACTAAGAGACAGGAAAAGTTCTCCTTCCTCTTATAAATGAATTGTCTAAGAGAAAGGAAAAGTTCTTCTTCCTCTTATAAATGAATTGATTAAGAGACAGGAAAAGTTCTTCCTCTTATAAATGAATTTATTAAGAGACAGGAAAAGTTCTTCTTCCTCTTATAAATGAATTGACTGAAAGACAGGAAAATTTCTTCTTCCTCTTATAAATGAATTGAGTAAGAGACAGGAAAAGTTATCCTTCCTTTTATAAATGAATTGACTACGAGACAGGAAGAATTATCCTTCCTTTTATAAATGAATTGACTAAGAAACAAGAAATGTTATTCTTCCTTTTATATATGAATTCACTAAAAGACAGGAAAAGTTCTTCTTCCTCTTATAAATGAATTGACTAAAAGACAGGAAAATTTCTTCTTCTTCTTATAATTGAATTGAGTATGAGACAGGGAAAGTTCTTCTTCCTCTTATAAATGAATTGACTAAAAGACAGGAAAAGTTCTTCTTCCTCTTATAAATGAATTGAGTAAGAAACAGGAAAAGTTCTTCTTCCTCTTATAAATGAATTGACTAAAAGACAGGAAAGTTCTTCTTCCTCTTATAAATGAATTGACTAAAAGACAGGAAAAGTTCTTCTTCCTCTTATAAATGAATTGACTAAAAGACAGGAAAATTTCCTTTTCCTCTTATAAATGAATTGAGTAAGAGACAGGAAAAGTTCTTGTTCCTCTTATAAATGAATTGAGTAAGAGACAGGAAAAGTTCTTCTTCCTCTTATAAATGAATTGACTAAAAGACAGGAAAATTTCTTCTTCCTCTTATAAATGAATTGAGTAAGAGACAGGAAAGTTATCCTTCCTTTTATAAATGAATTGGCTAAAAGACAGGAAAAGTTATTCTTCCTTTTATAAATGAATTGGATAAAAGACAGGAAACGTTCTTCTTCCTCTTATAAATGAATTGACTAAAAGACAGGAAAAGTTCTTCTTCCTCTTATAAATGAATTGACTAAAAGACAAGAAATGTTCTTCTACCTCTTATAAATGAATTGACTAAGAAACAAGAAATGTTATTCTTCCTTTTATAAATGAATTGACTAAAAGACAGGAAAAGTTCTTCTTCCTTTTATAAATGAATTGACTAAAAGACAGGAAAAGTTCTTCTTCCTCTTATAAATGAATTGGTTAAGAGACAGGAAACGTTCTTCTTCCTCTTATAAATGAATTGATTAAGAGACAGGAAAAGTTCTTCTTCCTCTTATAAATGAATTGACTAAAAGACAATTAAAGTTCTTCTTCCTCTTATAAATGAATTGACTAAAAGACAGGAAAAGTTCTTCTTCCTCTTATAAATGATTTGACTAAAAGACAGGAAAATTTCTTCTTCCTCTTATAAATGAATTGATTAAGAGACAGGAAAATTCCTTCTTCCTCTTATAAATGAATTGATTAAGAGACAGGAAAGGTTCTTCTTCCTCTTATAAATGAATTGAGTAAGAGACAGGAAAAGTTCTCCTTCCTCTTATAAATGAATTGATTAAGAGACAGGAATAGTTCTTCTTCCTCTTACAAATGAATTGAGTAAGAGACAGGAAAAGTTCTTCTACCTGTTATAAATGAATTGACTAAGAGACAGGAAGAGTTATCCTTCCTTTTATAAATGAATGGACTAAGAAAGAAGAAAAGTTATTCTTCCTTTTATAAATGAATTGAGTAAGAGACAGGAAAAGTTCTTCTTCCTCTTATAAATGAATTGAGTAAGAGACAGGAAAAGTTCTTCTTCCTCTTATAAATGAATTGAGTAAAAGACAGGAAAAGTTATCCTTCCTTTTATAAATGAATGGACTAAGAAACAAGAAAAGTTATTCTTCCTTTTATAAATGAATTGATTAAGAGACAGGAAAAGTTCTTCTTCCTCTTATAAATGAATTGACTAAAAGACAGGAAATGTTCTTCTTCCTCTTATAAGTGAATTGATTAAGAGACGGGAAAATTTCTTCTTCCTCTTATAAATGAATTGATTAAGAGACAGGAAAAGTTCTTCTTCCTCTTATAAATGAATTGAATAAGAGACAGGAAAATTTCTTCTACCTGTTATAAATGAATTGACTAAGATACAGGAAGAGTTATCCTTCCTTTTATAAATGAATTGACTAAGAAACAGAAAAGTTATTCTTCCTTTTATAAATGAATTGACTAAAAGACAGGAAAGGTTCTTCTTTTTCTTATAAATGAATTGATTAAGAGACAGGAAAAGTTCTTCTTCCTCTTATAAATGAATTGATTAAGAGACAGGAAAAGTTCTTCTTCCTCTTATAAATGAATTGAGTAAGAGACAGGAAAAAGTTCTTTTTCCTCTTATAAATGAATTGACTAAAAGACAGGAAAAGTTCTTCCTCTTATAAATGAATTGACTAAAAGACGGGAAAATTTCTTCTTCCTCTTATAAATGAATTGATTAAGACACAGGAAAAGTTCTTCTTCCTCTTACAAATGAGTTGAGTAAGAGACAGGAAAAGTTCTTCTACCTGTTATAAATGAATTGACTAAGAGACAGGAAGAGTTATCCATCCTTTTATAAATGAATGGACTAAGAAACAAGAAAAGTTATTCTTCCTTTTATAAATGAATTGATTAAGAGACAGGAAAATTTCTTCTTCCTCTTATAAATGAATTGACTAAAAGACAGGAAAGGTTCTTCTTCCTCTTATAAATGAATTTACTAAGAGACAGGAAAAGTTCTCCTTCCTCTTATAAATGAATTGTCTAAGAGAAAGGAAAAGTTCTTCTTCCTCTTATAAATGAATTGATTAAGAGAGAGGAAAAGTTCTTCTTCCTCTTATAAATGAATTGATTAAGAGACAGGAAAAGTTCTTCCTTTTATAATTGAATTGACTAAAAGACAGGAAAAGTTCTTCTTTTTCTTATAAATGAATTGATTAAGAGACAGGAAAAGTTCTTCTTCCTCTTATAAGTGAATTGATTAAGAGACGGGAAAATTTCTTCTTCCTCTTATAAATGAATTGATTAAGAGACAGGAAAAGTTCTTCTTCCTCTTATAAATGAATTGAGTAAGAGACAGGAAAAGTTCTTCTTCCTCTTATAAATGAATTGACTAAAAGACAGGAAAAGTTCTTCCTCTTATAAATGAATTGACTAAAAGACAGGAAAATTTGTTCTTCCTCTTATAAATGAATTGAGTAAGAGACAGGAAAATTTCTTCTTTTTCTTATAAATGAATTGACTAAAGACAGGAAAGGTTCTTCTTCCTCTTATAAATGAATTTACTAAGAGACAGGAAAAGTTCTCCTTCCTCTTATAAATGAATTGTCTAAGAGAAAGGAAAAGTTCTTCTTCCTCTTATAAATGAATTGATTAAGAGACAGGAAAAGTTCTTCTTCCTCTTATAAATGAATTGATTAAGAGACAGGAAAAGTTCTTCCTTTTATAATTGAATTGACTAAAAGACAGGAAAAGTTCTTCTTGCTCTTATAAATGAATTGACTAAAAGACAGGAAAATTTGTTCTTCCTCTTATAAATGAATTGAGTAAGAGACAGGAAAATTTCTTCTTCCTCTTATAAATGAATTGACTAAAAGACAGGAAATGTTCTTCTTCCTCTTATAAATGAATTTACTAAGAGACGGGAAAAGTTCTTCTTCCTCTTATAAATGAATTGATTAAGAGACAGGAAAAGTTCTTCTTCCTCTTATAAATGAATTGATTAAGAGACAGGAAAAGTTCTTCCTTTTATAATTGAATTGACTAAAAGACAGGAAAAGTTCTTCTTGCTCTTATAAATGAATTGACTAAAAGACAGGAAAATTTCTTCTTCCTCTTATAAATGAATTGAGTAAGAGACAGGAAAATTTCTTCTTCCTCTTATAAATGAATTGATTAAAAGACAGGAAATGTTCTTCTTCCTCTTATAAATGAATTTACTAAGAGACAGGAAAAGTTCTCCTTCCTCAAGAGACAGGAAAAGTTCTTCTTCCTCTTATAAATGAATTGATTAAGAGACAGGAAACATTCTTCTTCCTGTTATAAATGAATTGGTTAAAAGACAGGAAAAGTTCTACCTCTTTTAAATGAATTGATTAAAAGACAGGAAAAGTTCTTCTTCCATTATAAATGAATTGACTAAAAGACAGGAAAAGTTCTTCTTCCTCTTATAAATGAATTGACTAAGAAACAAGAAAAATTGTTCTTCATTTTATAAATGAATTGGCTGAAAGACAAGAACAGTTGTTCTTCCTCTCATAAATGAATTGATTGAAAGGGAGGAAATGTTCTTCCTCTTATAAACGAATTGGATAAAGCACAGGTAAAGTTCTCCTTCCTCTTATAAATGAATTGATTAAAAGACACGAAAGTTCTCCTTCCTCTTATAAATGAATAGACTAAGGAACAAGAAAAGTTGTTCTTCATCTTATAAATGAATTGACTAAAAGACAAGACAAGTTCTCCTTGCGTATGAATAAGACACGACAAGGTATAAAAATACATAATTGTGAGATATACACACTGATTAGAGTAAGATATAAGATTACTACTAGATCTGCGCTAGAAAGGAACAAAAAGCACAAGTTTGCAATAGTCTCAGAAAACAAATTCATTTACTTATCTGGGAATTCATTCATAAACGCATAGGTTTTCAATAACATCTTGAATTCTCTTCCTTGTTCTGTCACTCGAATATACGTATTTAGGAAATTTATTATATTGTAAAACTTTGTGGATATATAGGTTTTGTGGGTAGAGCATTTAATAAAAAGAGCGTCCGGAATCGACTCCCACTACCAATTTTATTATAAAAGCTTCCACTATAAAAGTATTTTCACAAAATACTGTACAAATTAATCTCTCTAGAATCAAAGGTTACTTATAGGTGGTCTTTGACCGTAAGGTCGCAGAGAGGATCAACAACAGAGCCCCGTAGCAGGCTAAGAGGAGTGGAATTAAGGAACCAATGCTCCGTAGCAAGCAGAGGTGGGTTAAGTGGCCAACAGAGCTCCGTAGCAGGCTAAGCAAGGAGATAGGATAGGCGTAGTCCCGTAGTAGACTAGAGGCCTGGGGTTAGGTTACTCCAAAAGTCCCGTAGCAGACTAGAGGAGGGTCACCAGAAAACTGGTAATGAATTGCCTTTGTCCATCCAATTTATAGGGTCCTTTGGGTGGCGGTGGCGCTGCTGCTCCGATGTTGTTTTCTGCTCCGTGGGAGGGGCCAGAAGCCGTCGTCTGCATGTGACTGTAGATCCATCTAGTGGAAGATCCTCTGGCCGAACCACGTGGTGGTGTTTGTAAACATTGATGCGTGGAATTGTTTGCTTACATCATAATATAATATGGGGCCATATAGTTTGATTTATTTCGTATAACTTTGTGTAATGTTTCTTGCTACGGATCTTATCCTTACGCCTGGTGTCGTATTTTACTGATGTATTAAATAAGTCAATGTCAGTTCTAATGAAGAGCAACGTACAAAATATATAAAGTTAGGGTAAAGGCAATATTTTAAGAACCTTGAATATTGGCCTACAGGAGTCGTTCATTTTGGACCCTATTATACTTCTTAAGAATCCTTTCCTGAATTACGATACAACATATTACTTTTTTGGGGGAAACTTGTCCAGAAGATTATGCCATGTGTAAGTGAAGACTGAAATGAAATGAAATGAAATCTTTGAGTTTTACGTCCCATGGTTATGCCGATTAGGCTAAAGGAGACGGTGATGATGAGAAATGAATGAAATGCTGGAATGAAGAAAGTGGAAGGAAACGGAAGAACCCCGAGAAAACCCATGCACACGGTGTTTGTCCACCACAAAGTTCACTTGGCAGGAACAGGGTAAATGAACGCTGAAAGAGCCCGAAATATAAGTTACGAATCGTATATAGTTTTAAAACATGTTTGATTGATACATAGAGCATTTTATTAAACTTTCGGACCAGTGAAAATATGTGTGTTTCTCCCCCCCAAAAAATATTGTAATTTAATCAAAGTCCCAGAAATTTGGTTGAGTTAGGGTACCATATGTATGATTACTTAACCGGATGTCGATATCTACACCATTCTTATTTTGAATGTGACAAAAATTTTAAGCCGTAGATCTGTCTGTGTTTAATTTGTTTTGAACAAACTAGTTTTCAAAGCTACGGGTTATCTCGTCAATTTTATCGCAGGTATAAGTATAAAAGTGACTTGTACCTGTTATAGGTAATCTTTTATTCTGAGCATATATTGATTGAGAGTCAGTTGGTAAAACGAATAAACTTCAAGAAAAAGCGGTTGTGTACAATGTAAGGGGCTATTAGTGAGAATACAAATGGTTGGTAATCATGTTCCTTTCTCTTGGTTTTTAGTAAATAAAACATAATTTCTTCAACTTACCAAATGCCATTGATTACTATCGACTTTTTATGTACAACATATTCTTTTTATTATTAACATTTGAACAGACAAAAGCCGCAAAGTTGTTCTATGCATACGTATTTGTGCATACACCCAAACGTACTTTGTGTTTTTCTCCATTGTCGTATTTGATTCGATGATGCTAATTTTCGTGCCTATTGTGCTGTGTAGAAATCGACGTCTCTAAGTCAATTTTCTGGCTCATTGACACTCGCTAACGATTGTGTATATATAACGTTCTGTCATTATGTAGAAGGCGCTGAGGTAGAACTGAGTTTTCTCTACTAACCTTTCCTCAAAATCTCTCCCCCACAACTGCTTGTTTTTTTTTACTGTTATTCAACTGGTAAATTCTGTCCATCGAATGTAAACTGTGGTTAAACAAGATTGCTAGGAAATCAAGATAAATGGAAACATGTCATGGAAATATAAGCAATTCACATACGCACATTTCAAGTTTAACGATTATGTAATTTGAAAGTAAATATTATATATATATATATATATATATATATATATATATATATATATATATATAAGAATCAATGTAAATAATGTAAAATCTTTACGAGCAAACTGACACCCAACTCATCTTTTAACATTGTACATGTTTCATGTCCTTTCCTTCTACTATTGATGTCAGTATGCCGTTTCCTCTTTTCTTTAATATTTTTTTCGAACAGTAATACATCACCGTCATCATAGGTATTCTGAAATTATTGGGAGGTCACTTGCTGCAACTAAGAATCTTCCATACTCCACGGTCTTCCGCTAACCTCTTCGTCTTCACGTACAATATCCCTGTTTTGATATCGTCCATTAATTGTAGTCTTCTTCATCCTCTCTCTCTCTTTCCTGCCACCATACCTTTTAGCACTTCTCTCATGGTACAATTCCTTCCTAGCCAATATCCCAACCATTTCTTTTCTATTTCAGGTGAATACCATATTTATTATAATGCTATCGGCTATCGACCAAGATAAAAATTTTCGAAGTTTGGTTCACCATATGCACTTGTTCACTTGAAAGGCAATGTCACTCAATTCCTGACTTCTGCCTTCATTGTTGTTTTTATTCTTTTATGCAATATCATAAAAAATGGCCGGCAGCTGGTTAGTAGTCAGTTTCGATCATTGTTTATGACCGAGACATGTTATTTTAAGTAAGAAAAAATACATTTTTTCATAGTTCATTTTGTACAATGAAAAAGATTCAGTTTTATCTAATATTATCTGGCGGTTGTTATAACGTCCGTTTTAACCATTGTGCATAATTTAATTAATAATATAACAATTATGCTTGAGGCTTTGTTAGATTTCCTGTTTATATTATACACAACTTTTCCTGGTTAGGTCAGAAACACATTGTGAGCGAAATGCAAATACATTGAAAACAATGATTATGAGTATTTACTCTCCACCGGTGAATTTTCGTAACAGTTTCCGGGAGAGCACAAGGGTTTTCCTACTGTGGGGCCTCGGTAACATTACTTATTGTGAAGGTAACCAAGAAAGTTCTGTCGCTTTTTCACCCATCACCTTCGAACATCGATATGTCATCTTAGACGTACCTGGAAGATAAAAATAGTCCCAGTCAGCATCAACGACCTCTGCCAACGTTCTGGAAGGCCATCGATTCCATCGCGGTAGAACTTGATGGGCCGTCAAGTGAAGGTATCAACTGCATTTTGCACCTTTACTAGGGATTTGAACTGGCGTCCTCTAAGGTGATTGCCCAAGGAATGGAACAGGTGATAATCGGACGGTGCACCATCCGGGAAGTATAGCGGATGCATTAGTGTTTCCCATCCAAGGCGTAGAATAGTGTCCCGGGTCATCCTAGCCACGTCGAACTTAAGGTTGCTCTGTAACAGGAGGACCCCTTTGCGATTCAGAAGTGCTAGCTCCAGAGTTTTGAGTTTTTCTTGAACACAGCTCAACTGTTGACAGTACATAGTTGAGTTGATGCTCTGACCAGCTGGTAGCAGTTTCCGATGCACGATGACGCGAGGAATCCACCAAACACACAGGAGAACCTTCTTCTGGTGCAGTGTTGGTTTCGGCTGTTTTGGAACCGGTTCATGGGATGTTAACCAATGAAGATTGTGCCGTGGAGCTTATTACACGTCCCACTTTTCATTACATGTTATCACTCAGTCCAGAAATGGCTCCTTCTTCAAACGAGCCAACAAAGAAATACAGGTGTATGCTCATGTTTTCTTCTTGCCCGGAGTCAAATCATCAACCTAACTTGTAGTGCTTCCCAAATTGATAGAGGTGCTACCGAATGGTTTCAGCATTTACACTGAATTGTAGGCCCAGTTTCTCACATGTCTGGACGCTGTTCGCCTCAATTGCTGCCTGAAGATCTTGTACATGTGTTGGTCTTTCGGCACGTGGTGCGTCTTCGAGTGTTTCGTCACCGTCCTTAAGCTTGCTAAACCACCACTGCACTGTCGGCGTAGTCACGACACCGTCACCAAATCCCTGGTATAACTTCCGCCCCGCTGCAGCGGCGTTTGACCCCAGTTTGAACTCGTACAGCATATACGTCCTTATGACGCTCTGTGGTGGTCCCATGTTCACTCTGTTCTTACGTAAGTTCATGGTGTAACTGAACTGCTACAACCAGGTAGTATGTTGAATATACCCACACCAACAACTGACATTTGCCTTATCTCCATTCGCATTCAACTTACAGTGTGAGGGCCAATTGAACACAGACCTCTACAAAAAAGCGACAGAACTTTCTTGGTTACCTTTATATATGTAAAATTGTTGGTCTAATGTACATTGAAACAATATGAGCGAAGTTCGAAAGAGCAGATACTCTTGGATTGTCGTACAATTTATATTAAATCAATATTATTACTGATAATCATTGTTAGCATGGATTATGTTTGCATGTTAGCATGTTTGTAAAATTAAATTATCATAATAGAAACCTTGTCATCCCGATGCTGTCTTGGCAATGATTACAATAATTAAACAATTTTCATTTTGTTATACAACCTTTTTTTATAGCTGCATGATATAATTTGAGCAAAACAAACCAATAAAGGCTCTAGAAACAAGAATGACATTGAATTTGTTAGGAAAACAATCTGTTATGTGGTTTCTCATCTTTATGATTATGTAGGACACTGTCATATTTACGCAGAAATCAACTTACTAATTCTATGGCCTATGGAACAAGGAGTTTCAATGCCACGTTAATAATAGCCCTCCATTGACTTCTGTCCCTAGCTAACTGGATACAGTTTCTACTTTGTATTCCTATTTCTGCAAGATCCATCTTAATATTATCCTCACATCTAATCCTAGGTCTTCCTAATGGACGTTTTCAGATTGGACTTCCAGTTAACACTTTGAAAGCATTTCTACTTTACGTAGAAATGCCATTACTTATTCTGGGGGTTTTCTCCAGTGTTTTATTATGACAGAATATTCTCTAATCCAGTGTTCGCGTCTCCTCTGGTTCTTCCATTGCAATCAATATGAGATAAGTTCCCTTAAAGAAACACTTCTGAACAATTTTTTTTTCGTGAACGTTTTTAAGTTTTCTTCATGCAGATGTACTACAATATAGATGTAAACTCTTTTTATTCCTTTTGGTAATTGCGACGAAATCCAAAATCTACATCATACGTCCATATTCATGTTTATTAGTTAAATTTTATTATCTCCATTTTCTTCGGGCCATTGAAAAGTGCAATTTTGATCGCATCTGCTTGATCCAATTAATATGTGTCTTTTGCTTCTGGCCTCTCTGAGTGAAGGCAGGTCTAGTACTTGTTACATGTTCAATTAGAGTAGGATTAATTTAGTGCTTCCTCTATGTGGGGGAAACATATTGTATATAAAAGAGAGAGCATTTCAAACCAATTAACTAGAACCTGTCGTGGTTGTTGCTTGGCTTTAATAAAGTAATGAGCGTTCGTAGCCGAATCATAGTATTTAGCATGAATACCGTATTTTAAAGAGACTTAGGCAGGTGGTGTAATACGGTCCTGTACACAAAAGGGTAAGAATGATGATTACAATATAAGCCTTGAGTCAAGCGTGTGAGCTTCTAAAGCTTAAGACTGAATAGTTGGCGAAAATTTGCTGATATTAGGAACACCACTTGTGATGTGCATATGGAAGATATTAATGTTTATTTTTGGATGCTCTTAATCTGATTGGCTTGGTTATTTAGTTCCAATCTAGATGCTTGAATACTCTTTTGTTTTCGTCTTCTTCATATTCAGAATACTGCAGCGAATGGTTCTTCTAATAGACCATGTCTTATCAAGTAGTTTCGGCTTATTCGTTTCGTCATCTGGAATTGGTTACCTCTAAGTGCCTGGTTAACCATGAAGATAGGTGGGGAAAAGTAGTAAAGTCACAAAGAGTTGTTGAGATCTTTTGTCTTTTGAATAGACGAGTAGACACATGGACAGAGTAAACATATAACATACTTCGTAAACCAACTTCTTAAAAAACAGGCATTTCATATGCAGTCCGTATTCTGCAGTGAGTTATGCAACATTACTTCTATGGTTCTTTGTGAAAGTCTTCAAATGTTTGTGATTTCACTCAGTTTTTTTTTCCAACAACTATTTCTCTTTTCTGATGGTTTATCGCAATAAGTTTTGTATGCCATCACCACACTGGATAGTGTTGCTCTCAGTCAGAAGCATCACACGTGGGGGGAGGGGGGTCCACCAGGTCCGGACTTTCCTCCCAAATTTCATAACTCGACATACATTTGTACACTTTCTCAATAGAACTGTATTTGTTTAACAGAGAAATGTAATTAGATTAAAGATTTGACCTTACTTATCATCTGTACTATATCTTTTCTGCTAGTTGAATCATTTTTCGTGAGAATATAGGCACACTGCCTAAAAATTTACTTATCATTTTTGTTATGCTCATTTACTTATGAGAATAACACTCATTTCATACTAAATAAGCGTGATCTTTTGTATTAGTGGACCCTCACACAAACTTTGGACCCCTTTCAACAAAAAATTCTGGGTGCTCGCCTGCTCTCAGTACTTGTAGGTCTGAAACTTGTGGGTATGCTTGCCTCAACGAGCATTTTAATTATAACGAATAAATCTTTTACTCTATTCATGGTTCAAATATTAGTGTCTTTTAACTTATCACAATCACTTTTAAGTATTATGTTATAAACAGTGTACAGCTTAGCGCAAATTAAAGGAGTTCCATGCAGGGTCTTAACTTGTGGGGGGCAGGGGACAACTGCAACACAAGGAAGCTCCCCGCCGTTCGAGGGGAGCATTTTAAGATATTTTTTTACTCTATATACGATACGAACATGAAATTTAAATGAAATATCAAACAGGTTCACTACAATTCATAAACAAAACACACAAAAGGAAAATAAAACGAAAATTAGTAGTGGGCCCATTTCAGTAAAAAGAAATGTCTACTATTAGGGGCCCTAGAAATAATATTTATTCGGATTGCTTTGAGATTTGGCATTATTGTCCTTTAATTAATTTGTCGTGTATGTAACGAGCCCAGGGGTCTGTAGGAAGGCCCACAGGCTCCGGGGACTAGTGCTCTCAACGGGTCGGGTCGGGTCGGGTTGAAGACCGACCCGACCCGACCCGTGACCCGAATTGACTGACCCGACCCGTGACCCGAATTGACTGACCCGACCCGATGACCCGACCCGACCCGACTGACCCGAACCGTGATCCGATCTGATTGACCTGACCCGATAACCCGACCCGAGCTGACCCGGTTGACCCGACCCGATAACCCGACCCGAATAACCCGACCCGACAACCCGACCCGAGCTGACCCGATTGACCCGACCCGACAACCCGACCCGAATAACCCGACAACCCGACCCGAGCTGACCCGATTGACCCGACCCGACAAACCGACCCGAGTAGCCTGACCCGACAACCCGACCCGAACTGACCCGACAACCCGACCCGAGTTGACCCGACCCGACCCGTTTGAGAGCACTATGGTCACGACACTGGGTGAACGCCAAAGTGCACTCACATTGGGAAACTAGTTTTAAAAGCATTATTTTAGAAAATAAAGCATAAAGCATAATTTAAAATATATAGCACAATTCTTGGAAAATTCTCTTTAACTGAAAGTTTAACATACTGTGTTAATATTTTTTAAAGCCAATATTTACAATGCAAAATCATTGAGAACATAACAATGCAACAATGAAAAGCTTATTTTCATTTCTGTAAACTTTTCGGTGTAATCCTCTGATGTGGAGAAAAGAAAGTAAACGAAGAAATTTTTCCGCCAACAATGAATAGTATGCAAGAACTCCATACCATATTGTTCGAGTGACAACGCCAGCTTTAAGTTGTTAGGGGGGCAAAGGAGGGGCAGATACATTTTCGGGGGCGGCTATTTGCCATACCAAAAATAACTTATTTATTACGTTTGACTTATTTTACATTACATTGTGTATTTCGTTGCTGTTTTTATGTTAGATCTATATGATTATAAATTAAACTTACTTCAAATAAAATGTGTAACTAACAAATAAATAACGTCTGCACATGAAATATTTTTCAATGAAACTTTTGAAGCCTAAACATAAATTTCGTCTATATGCTACGTATCACTCTCTCTCTCTCTCTCTCTCTCTCTCTCTATATATATATATATATATATATATATATATATATATATATATATATATATGTAGAGAGAGAGAGAGAGAGAAAGAGCCAGAGAGAGAATTTACGAGGAGCTGCTGAAAATGTCGTAGTCCAATCCAGAAGGAGTGTAGGTACTAGGTAGAAAAATGAAACCGTAGTTTAGAAAAACATATCTCTGTATGTACAAATATAAATTTTCATATTAATAAGGAAATTCTTATTGTTTCTCAGGCCTCTGAAGTGATTATGTGTGCCCAAACAGATAATTTCACTAACATCCAGATTCTTACTGTTATAACATTTTTGTTCCACCAAGGAAAGTCACCGAAGTAAATTAATTAGGAAATCAGTGAAACACCACGGGACTCTCCTCCGTTATATATAGTGGTGAAGAAGTAAGTGGCTTAGTATAAACGTAGCAATTTCTCAACAAATTATGCTTTACATCCAGGATGATTAAAAGCAATGACTCTTCCTGGAATCATGGATGCAATTTGTGACATTATTCTTGAAAATTGCAGCATTTCAGCCAGTGGTGGATATAGCCCGGGGCCGGAGGGCCTAGGCCACCCCAGTTTTTGTGTGACAAAAATAATTTAAGCTATTTATATTTATTATAGTCTGAGGTCTGCACCCCGCTTTCTCAGTTTTTACCTTCTCAGAAAAACTTGTGTCAGGGATTCTGGGCATTTCTTTGGAACTCGTCGGTAGCATAATTCAGAATGGCTTGGGTATGCGCAAGTTCTCGGCATAATGGGTTCCCAAAATATATGTCAGGATAATAAAAGGGTAACGGCATTAAGAGAAGTATTCTTCCAATTTGACCGTAATGCTGATCAATTTCGCTGACGAATAGTAACCATAGATGAAATATGGTTGTACCACTATGATCCTGAATCGGAACAACAGTCAATGGAGCAGTAGCACTCATTTCTCCATCGCCCCAAGAAGTTCAAGACACAGAAGTAGGTTGAGAAACTGTTTGGAACATTCTTCTGGTATAAGTATGGACTGGTAGACTACCTCCTCAATGGTCAGATATTTAATCCAGAATCTCTACATTACTTACAAAACTGAAAGAAAAATTCAAAGTTCAACGCTGCGGAAAATGAAAAGAAAGGAATTCTGTTTCTTCAGGAGAATACACCTGTCCATCAAGCCCCTGCGAACATAACTGACATTGCATAATCCAGGATTTCAATGTCTAGATCATCATTCTTATTCCGCAGATTTAGCTCCGTCTAACTATTACGTGTACTTATTTCCCAAACTTAAATAACACTTGAAAGACGCCATTTTAGATCTGATAGGGGTAGTGCTACGAACAGTGGTGCGAGGAAATCTAGATTTTTTTAACTTTTCTGCAAAAGCTGGAGCACTGTACAAGGTAGTATATTGACTCTCGGGGGAAGAGAAGAAGAAGTAAAACTTCACCAATCCACGTGCACTCCTTCTGGGTTGGGCTACGAATTTTTCAGCAGTTCCTAGTCAATATGGTAGACGTCACGTCAGTACTTTGAAACAAAATAAGTAAAGGAGCACTAGTATATACCAATTACTAACTAAAGATCAGCACTCTGACAATACATTTTATTGGGAATCAATTTCATTCCATAATTTTATTATCATTTGCAGGAAGGGAAAACACAACTCTTTTTATTTCCTTCAAAAAATTAAGCCCTGGTAGTTGCAAACTAAGCTTTTATAAGCACATCCTCTGAATATTGGAAGCCGAGAATAATGTTTCAGAAAAAAGAAGTTTTAAATAAAACAAAATATGAAACTGAAAACTTAAAACCTGGACAAATACAAACAAGTTACGTAACTGGTTTTACCTTTCTTTTGTTTCCAATCGAAGTTGATCCAATGAGAAGAAAAGTCGACCAAATCTACTATTGTTCGCTAGGCACAACTTCTAGTTTTGTTCTAAATCCAGACTCCATATTGGCGTAGATATTAATATTACAGTCGATTGGTAAAATCAATCTTCCACATTTAAAAATTAAAGTACACACAAGTAGAAAAATAAGCATTTATCATAAAAACACTAGCTGCAAGTGTTCAAAATAGATTTATGGTTTCTATAAAATCAATTGAAAATTGCTATTTTTAATTAGGCAGCTAGTGAAAAACAGCAGCTTTCGACTCCAGCCGAGTTTAAACTCAACCTAAACTCAGTTGACCAAAGTGAACTGACCCGACTGACCCGACCCGACAACCCGACCCGATAACCCGACTGACCCGACCCGATAACCCGACCCGAGTGACCCGACCCGACAACCCGACCCGAGTTGACCCGACCCGATAACTCGACCCGAATAACCCGACCCGACAACCCGACCCGAGTTGACCCGACCCGAATAACCCGACCCGACAACCCGACCCGAGTTGACCCGATTGACCCGACCCGACAACCCGACCCGATTAGCCTGACCCGACAACCCGACCCGAGCTGACCCGACTGACCCGACCCGATAACCCGACCCGAGTTGACCTGACCCGACCCGACCCGAACTGACCCGACCCGACTCGGGTCGGGTTACGGGTCGGGTCGGGTCAACCCGACCCGTTTGAGAGCACTACCGGGGACTCACAAAGAGTAAGAGAAAGATGGAAAGAAGGGGCATATTTTTGAATTTTGCGGGGGGGAACAAAATAATTTTTTCTTGGGGGCCCAAATCTTAATGCAAGTCTCCGCAAAAAAAAATATATATATATATAGCAAGGAGAAAACATACTTTGGTAAATGCACTTCGGGGCAATTTTTTTCAAGGTGATAGTGCACATTTAAATTGTTCATATTACAAACTGGGAGAGCGCAATGGCCTAATCTAGCAGAGAAAAAGCGTCTTAAAGTTTTCGACTATATGCTACGTTGCGCTAGTTTACCAAGTTACGGCGTGGCAGAACAAGTAACAACTGTGATTCACGTGCCAAGGGTCCCGGGTTCCATTCCTGCTGTAGTCAACTTTTTGGTTTTTTGCTTGAACTAATAAAGTAGCCACTTGTAGCTACAGGTAAAATGTTAATTCTCTATATGTTTATAATGAATTAAAACAATATAAATATTCAAATCAGCTGTAAAATCTCGAATGTTCCACTTAACTAGCAACCAAATGTAATGTATTTCGTAAATATATTGATATCACGAGTTATATTATAGTTACCACAGTCGTAGTGTAAAAAATGTTCTTGATGCTTCGTGTCTACATCTGTTGACAGTGTGAGAATTACAAGGGGAATGAGAAAGAAATCCCTTTGGTTATACTGGATGTTACTATAACCAGAGGAGATTTTCCCCTTATTCCCTTTGCAATAAGCGGCGAAAATTTGTTTTCAACATTGGGAGAGGACGGGTAAGGCCGTTCCCATATTTTTTAAAGCGATGCTCAAAATATTTATGAAGTTGAAAAACAGTACTGTGGAGGATCACGGGAGCAGACTTGTCTTCAAAATTGGGAGGCGGACATATTTGAGGCTTATTCTGGGGGGATATTAAATTCATCTCATTTTTCTTTGTGACAATTGGATACAAATCATCACATTTCTCCCCAAACTCACATTTCAAATCGGATTATTAAGAGGACAGTCGCTCAGTTTCAAGATTCCAGGGGACATGTCCCCCTCATCCTTCCGTGCCATTTACGCCAGTGCTTGTAATACATACACTGTCAACAGATGTAGACACGAAGCGTCAAGAACATTTTTTACACAACAACTATGGTAACCATCATATAACTCGTGATATCAAAATATTTACGAAATATATTACATTTCGTTGCTAGTTAAGATGGAACATTTAAAAGATTTTACAACTGATTTGAATATTTCTATTGTTTTAATTCATTATAAAGATATGGTGAATTAACATTTTACTTATGGGTACAAGTGGCTACTTTATTGGTTCAAGGAAGAAAAACAAAAAAAGTTGACTCCAGGGGAATTAAACCCGGGACACTTTGGACGGGAGTCACAGAGTCAAGTTACTGCCACGCCGTCACTTGGTAAACTAGCGCAACGTACGACATACGCGGCAAGTCGAAAACTTTAAGACGCTATTTTTTCTGCTATATTAGGTCATTGCGCTCTCCCAGTTTGTAATATGAATACTTTAAATGTGCACTATCAGGTTGCAAAAAATGACCCCGAAGTTCATTTACCAAAGTCTGCTTTCTCCTTGTAAGTTACCGCGGTGGTTCTACGTATTATGGTCGTCCACTAATCCTTTTGCTATAAGATACAAACTGACCTGCTTCGTAGCGTTCAAAGGTCATAATATCTTATTTCTGTTGCTAATATTTCTTTTGACTATATCCAGGAATTACTAAAAAATGAAATGAAATCTTTCAGTTTAACGTCCCACGCTTATGGCCGTTAGGCTAAGGGAGACTGATGATTAAGTCAAGTGACTGATGATGTAAGAATTAGTAAAATGGGAATGTGGGAGGGAGCTGGAGTACCCCGAGAGAAACCCGCGGACATGATGTTGTTCGCCACAAAGTTACATGGCCGTGGATCGAATCAGAGATCCTACACTCCAGAAGAAGCACTCTACTGTGCCTTCCCTAAGAATTACTAGAGTGAATTGATATGTGAATTGATGAAAATTACATATTAAGAAAATAATTAAACTTAAAGTAAAATATGAAGCTTTTATCTTTCTATATTTTGTTCTTTCAGGTTGAAAGGAACGATATAATTGCGGTATGTTTTATTTTTTGTCAGTGTCCCATAAGCTATAATGATGTTGAAGATCTGTAATTACCTTGGGGAAACTTTTTCTTCCCTCTCTTTCGACTTTTTCTTAACCTTATGAACACACTCCCATTCTTATTTTAACTTGGATTGTTCTTGTTTTTTTTCTTGTTTTCCTTTTTTCTACTCAATCCCTTTTCTCAACAGTAAGGGAAGGGCAGGTCTCGGAAGGCTTGTTGAATGGAAAGAAAACCACCAATTTTGTTCTTATTTTGTGCTCCCTTCTAAAATGGTTTTCTCAACTCTCAAATTCACTGGAGTCCAATTATATAATCTTTAAGTCCTTCTTTTCTTTCGTACACTTCTCCAATAACGAAATTAAGAAAGACACATTTCTCTCTTTTTATCTACTTTCCGCCTACATGGGAGTTGCACAATTATAAATATCTTATAAATACTTCAACAGGGTACAACTTGTTCCATATGAGATGACAGCAACTTCTAGAAAACATTAATAACATACTTAAGGAAAACATGTGTGTTTTAAGCGTTTGGTATATGGTTACTTTTTATTACCTAAGTACATGCTGAAGTATAATTACGTAAGTTTAAATGTAAATAGAAGACGCCAGGATAGGAATGATGGGGATATTCTTAACAATTGTATTTCCGTATTTGTAAAGAAAAAAAAACGTTAAAAAATATTAGTAAAAAAGTGCTACTTGGAAAAATATAGGGGGGTCACGGTGGATCAGTGATAGAGCGCTTTCCTCTGGTTCATGGGTTCCTTGGTTCGATTCCCGGCCAAGTAAGTAAGTGGTGGATAATATTGTGTTCGTAGACTTTCTCAGGCTACTCTCGTTTCCTCCCACATTTCATTCCACCAATTCTTCGACCATCATTCAGTTGCTTTAATCATCTACCTCCCCAAAGGGCATAATCGTATAACGTTAAACTGAAAGACTTCATTTAATTTAATTTTCATTTGAAAAAAAAACTTTACAGTAGCCCTGCTTCTACCAGATGATATATAACCTCTGAAATTGTTTCTTGATGATGAAAGTCATGCCTATCATGAGTTGACGTACACAACCAATACTCTAAATTTATTTACTTACTTTTGTCTCACGTACCAACATTTTTGTCGTTGGTATGGGAGGCTCTGGTTCGATCCCCCTACACTGAGAAAAAACCGTTATCCGGACAGTGGTATATTGTACAAATGAGGCGCGTACTATCAAAATCCGCCACGTCCATTCAGCTTAGTTTCGAGATATCTCACAAAACGAGCAGTGACTCTCCATATATACGCGTACAAACTCCCATGTTTGACTTATTTTTTTTCAAGTATGTTATACTAAGCTTTTAAACCAAATACTGTTTCCTATGGAGTTCCTTTAGATCAAACATATAACTAAAAATATATAACTCAATTTTAAAAAAAAATAATAATAATTTGGAGAGTTTTGATGCTAGGCGCCTCAAATACACGGTATCCTTATATTACTGCAGAATTCAGTACGAAGCCTACGTTATTCATATTTTACATATATACTGCCCTGTTTCCCCGCCTAGATATTACATCATGCCGTTGCGGGATGTATGACATCTAACAGTCTTCCATATATTATACACGTATGTATATCATGCATATGTCAGCTGTATGTGAGATCTGGACCGTTTATATGCAGTTATTTCGTTCATACGGAAGGTACGTTTATTCGAAATACTTATACGGAAAGTACGTACAAAACGTACGTTTTCAGTTATACGTTTGCTGTACGTTAAGTCCAAAACCTACAAGATTTATATGTAACCTACGTTTTTACGTACTCCACATTTTTTTTTTTTTTTTTGCTGAGTGTGGTATCAAATTTACAGTACACATGAATCTGAGTTTCTGTAAAGAGAATAAGTATATGGAATACACTAGGCATGATTTATCTCCGCTCTCTTCATCTCGCTATATGTATTAAAACATTGAATCAGAAATAATGCATCTGGTCCAAGTTGGTTCACAACAGGGAGATACGATAGTTGACAATGATCCTAACTTAGTGTTGTTTGGAAGAGCTCAAATATATTATATGCAGGGGCGGATCTAAGGAGGGCGATTGGGGCAATTGCCTCCCCAGAAGAGGAAACTTTCTTATTTTATTTATAAATAAAACCCATCCTAGTGTTTGGAGTGCTTAAAAGTAGCTTTAAGTAGCAGTATTACAACCCACCACTCCCCTAGAAATCCGTCCTGGATCCGCCCCTGATTATATGTAATGATCAAAACAGTAGTCTTATTAACATATTCAATAAATTGAGATTCTACCCTAGCAGCCGTAATTACTACAAAGCTGTAAAAACACGAATAAATTCTACAACCGTACAAATATCTCCTTTCTTATAAATACTCGTACACGAATTATTCATAATTCTTTTCTTCGATAGCGCTGGATTCGAAGTGGTACAAATTGAGACTTCTTTCTTTGTTAGCTCGTTCGACGGAACTTACATCGTGCAACTTCTTTCTTTAAGAGTGCACTAAAGAGATCGTTTTTGTGTCATCATTTCCCAAAGTCATCCAAGCAAATCGTGATAGAGTAACTTGCATGCACTGCAGGCCAATATAGTTTATATGAATTGTGGTGATACATATTGCAAATGTTATCCATTCTATAGCCACGATATTATCACACACGTATTCGGCTGTCATGTCATTAACCCTGCACCACTCGCGCGGTGTTAGGTATCAACAACCCTCGCGGGGGGTCACAGTGACCCCACTTTATATTAAACGTATTTTTTGTGTACGAAAAATCTTGCAGTAAACAACTAACTAATTGTTGCCCTTGAAGTAAACAATACAACAGCCAGCTAGTAGGGTGGCTGGGTCAGAATTGCCAACTGTCTAGAAGAGCCAAACAAAAAAAATATCCCTCTGAGGTCATATTTACCCCGCGCGACGGTTGCAGGGTTAAAGACAACCAGTATTCGTTTGAACAGACGTTATGAGCTTTATGAGCAATCTTTGGAAGACGCAGCAATTAGCATAGTAGAAAAATGCTCCCTCTGGAAAGAACACGTCAAACGTTTCGTGAGAACACTGGTCGCTATTCAACAATCTATACGCCAGAATCACATGTGGCTGTTCTTTCCAATACAGCCATACACACTAGAAATATCAGTTAGATGCTGCAGTTGGGACTTGTACGTCTGCCAAATGTTTCGTGGAGCAATCGATTCCATATTCACAGTATTGTATCTGGATTTGTCCAACATGAACATTAACACCACGGCAGGATAATCCGCACCTGCGATATGAAACATAATGGACAGCTGCTGAAACTGCTGTTGCATTCGACGAAGAGACATTATCAGACCACGACACACTTACATCATGTCAACATACTGCTACTACTGATCGGTGCCTCATTGGCCTGCTGATAATTGGTGTTTCCAGGAACCTGGTAGCTTACGTGAAGCCGTGCAAAACTGCACTGATAACCAGTTTTACTATCATTCCATTCTCTCTATATATCAAAAATGTCAGGTCAATCTTGTGGTCTTTCTTTTTGTTGTTTCATTGCTTGTTAACTAGTACAAGGATAACACATTTTTATTGTAAAAATTCAATCAGTTTGACTTACTATTTTTGCGTTTAATTTTTGAACTTTCAAATAATGGTATGCACCAGCGGCATAAATTGATTTACCGCCGCCAAGGGCTGCAATTTTGCCGCCCCGAACAGACGAGTAATCCTTCCCCCTCCTCACTTACACTCTTAATGCTACCTGCTAAACTAATATTCAGTTAAGGCAAAAGTCTGTGTATGAAACTAATTAAATTCATTTGTATATATTTTTGCATTCCAAAGTACCGGTATACATTTATAAACGTAAAGTTAACAGGACTTACAAACTAATTTCACGCACTTTCCGAGCAGCAAAGTCTGAAGTCACATAATCAAAATCAATTTCATTTGCTAATTCTCTTTCAATCAACAAAACTGCCAAGTTAATCAAGTCCACCAGAGTTATAGAAGATATTCTTAAGTAATTCTTAATTGCTTTCAACTTAGAGAAGGAGCGCTCTCAACTGGTAACTGTAATTACAATTGTGAAAAGACATCCGTTGTCTTATGCCATATTCGGAACAGAAAGACTGTGTTTTAACTGTTGGATAAACTGCTACCGCCTTATGCAGAGTCGTTTTGACAAATGACATGCTAAACTCCCGACTTCTGCAGGAAACATATTTAAGTCAAACGCTTTAGTAAGACACTAATCACACGTCAGAAGGACTCTGCATATGGCCCCAAATGTTTAAGAGAACTCTTGTCCATAATATCTCCTGTTCTGAACCTGTAATGAAATTTTGCAAACCTTCCTTCCAGTTTAAACTTGTTAAAAATTAAAGTAAAGGTGCATTATTCTGTTTGCACTGATCTCAGGACCCAAAAACTCTTATGGTATCAAAAAGGAAAATTGGCTATCAAAATTGGTTTCATGTTGTTGAAATTGTGTCGATATATTTTGATAGATCTTATTCAGGGATGTAAAGATCTGTCTGTTCAGTTCTTGTTCGTACCAAAATCTAATATCTGCACATCCGTCACAATGATTTCGTATCTTTTTTCTCCGCTTTCCTCGTGCCGAAAGCTCGGTGTCTAACTCTTCGTAAAAATTCTTCGCATATTTAAATC
The DNA here is from genome assembly GCF_964235325.1 of Thermobia domestica. Lineage (NCBI taxonomy): Eukaryota > Metazoa > Arthropoda > Insecta > Zygentoma > Lepismatidae > Thermobia > Thermobia domestica. The sequence continues at coordinate 277,313,251 of NC_137462.1, forward strand.
TGTCATCCACAAGTTTATATTTGTTCTCAAGCAAGAATGATTCTAATACACGAATTCTCGCCACACAATTGTGAACACTCCAGTCTTTTGTTTGATGTATCACTAATTTCCCCGAGAACCACTCTCCAGAGCCCGAGATACCACAATAACGCAAACGGCTGTGGGTAATAAGGTGGCATCGTATGGTGTTGTTACGTTTTGTTGTGTTTGATTAATGTTTCTAGGGTTTGGAGGAAGTGTTTCTCCGTCACTTTAACTGAATTGTGTCATTCTCTACAGCGAGTTTCAGTCTAGCGTTTTAAATCGTGTTCTGTAAAAGTAATGAGGGCGTTTCACCTGTGGGTTGACGGAAAGAAAAATGCAAAATAATGCTCCAATATTTAACAAAAATGTAACATAATCAAGCACGATGGATGCAGTGTGTACACTGACCAGATTCAAAGAAAGGTTGGAGCAGCAACGAAGTGTGCTTTAGGATTCACCTTTCTGATATGTTATTGAACTCCAGTATGTGACCACCGTGTGCGTGGGTTTTCTCGGGGTTCTCCCGTTTCCTCCCACTTTCTTAATTCCACCATTTCATTCATTACTCATCATCACCGTCTCCTTTAGCCTAACCGGCATAATCGTGGGACGTAAAACTCAAAGATTTCATTTCATTTTTTCATTTTTCCAGTATGTGACCAGCATTATCATATGATTATCCTCTACAGCCCTGAATCTCCAATCTACCTTTCTTGATCTTGCCTAGAATCAGCATCGTCAGATCTTCTGCTTTCTTCCCTACAATTTAAATAAAATCTACGACAGATTTAACAACTTTCAGTTTTACGCCATACATTTCCCATTATACCATGTAATGTGACTAGTTTTACCTTTGTAGGAAAATGATGTCGTACTGTCAAAAACGATGAAGCAACACATTGTTTCCTCAACTTTTGTCCCTCAACGCGCTGATAAATTAATTCTGAAACTGCCGTCTTCCTCCTTATTTGGACCTTTGTATGGTGCTCACGCATGACTGGATCGTATTTTCCCAACATGTTCGCCAGTTCCAAAAAGTTCAGCGGCTGACAAACTCGTGAACACTTTTCCGATGTCCTCGAAATGGTGAGTTCTATTTGATCAATAGCCTGATTATTTCGAACATTCGTGTAAAAATGATCCTCAACTTTCTCTATTCTGTTGCCATAACTTTCTTGCGTCATTGTCGATAGTCGTTTGTCACTTGATTCGGATTACCAGTTTTCCATTAATCAGAGCTTTCGACATGTGCTCCACTGGACTCATAGTCTGCCACTTTGGGATTTAATTTCCTTCTGTTACTGAAATCCCTTGCCGAATTAAGTGCAGATTTGGTGAAGCCTACGAGTGGTAAAAATTTGCAGCAAAAGCAGAACGGAGCATCTTTTGAAGGTGGGCAAACATTCATGAGCATAGAATCTTCTAACTATTTGGGAGGGTTCATTGGAAAATCCCAAGTCTGTTTTCTTTTTCACCTTGGGTTGAATCTTCTCGACGAGGAAGATCGGCAATTCGTATGTTAAACTACGCTAGAGCCTTGACAAACAAGTACCATCTTGATATCATCATTAATTGTGATCGATCGTTCACCCACATCGTTTAAGTCAACGATAGTTGCCTGAGAAAGTTCTTTATCTTTCGATTTACCTGAGAGAAGTGAAAAGTTATCTTTATCCAGGACCTTTGGTAACCGCAATTTATTCAGAGATCGACGTTCTTTCAGGCTCATTAATGTTATTTGGATGCTCAGAATATCTTTATTGAACAGCATGGGTTTCGTGTCCCAAATTCGAAACGTAGGTTGCATTTCCACTTGCAAACCGTAGAACATTGGCTTTGAATAGTCCAGGTTCTGAAGAAAAATATTTCAGTAATGCACCCATTTTTATTTTACTGTTTTTTTTTGGGGGGGGGGTAGTGTGTTTCTCTTTTTCGAATTAATTTTCACCTAAAAGTAGCGCACGTAACATACATGTTTAGTTATTCATTTGAAAGAAGACGTTAGCGTTTCCTGGATTAAAGTGAAGTAATACCGGGAAACGGTAATGTCTTAATTGCACTAATAGAATCACGCAAATAAAGATAATTTTGTGTTAGATGGAGTGTAGCAGCAAATAAAGGCGTTTACCCTACATCCGCTGTATAAATATTTTTATTTACTTTATTCAATTAAAGTTTAACTTTATTATTATTAATAATAATAATTATGAATATAATTACATTTATTAACATCAAATTGTCATTTAACACTCAACACTTATTACATTACCCTACAATCACAAGCTACTTGAAAGCAAATTCAAAGTTGGCTATACAATTTGCGTGTATAACAGAAGATAACATGAATTATATTGATTAATCTATCAACGTTACCTTTTCTTAAGGTAGCATTTTGAAGCATTAATAAAACCAAGATTGATTGTAAATACTAGTTTCCAAATTCTTAATGTTTCAAACTTTGATCATCATTGTTGCTGGTCCTGCCACTCTCCTTTGATACACCACTGCTTTGCGTAAGCAGTAGGATTACTTCTTAACAACCGGTACCATTCAAGATAGACAAAAGGAAAATTTTTACTGGCTACTACAAGTGAGATGCAGAGACCTTCTCCTACACGGCATCTTAATACAAGACTAAATTAGGTAACACTGGGAATATCTCGGAAACAATTATCCAAGATAGATGGCTGTTAAAAAAATGTAGGTAAGATCTAATCTAGCAATGGACTCGACAATTATTAACATTAGTATGTGTGCGCTTCAAATATAAATAACCCTCACCATTACACTCATGTGATTCAGTTTTCATTCTTGACATCTGTGCATTGGACATTAAAAAATAAACGCTTATACCTTGTTCTGAGAGATAACATGTTTAACTCTGTTGCTGTAAGAATTTCTAGAAACAAAGATAGTTAAACTAAAATTTACTGATATGTCTGGGTTCTACAAACTGGAAATGTTTTAACAACCGGTTCTAGCGAACCGATGCGAGTCAGCTGAACAGCAATATTGTGTGGAAGTATCAAAAGTTCTAAAAACCGAATCTGTCTATTAATATCGGCCTCAGTATTTGGGCAAAGTAGTTTTGTAAGTTTAGCGTAATTTCATAATGTACTCGTTTAGTTTCATTTCCGATTGACATTTCACTCCTGTATAATATGTAGGTATGTAGTATTATTTCTTCTGTTCTATATTAGTATCTCCCATATAATGATTGTATGATTTTATTCTTTTATTGTGAAAAATAATGGAAAATCAGTTTTGCTTGCATTTTCCTTTTACCATTTTAAGCTACTTCAGGACAGTTTCCCGCCATTACCCAATGCAAGATGCTTTGCTTTAAAACACACAGCGGACATCGGATAATTGGGTACGGCTAAAAGCATGGGTTCTGTGTGTAGACAGAACTAAATTAAAACATGAACAGCTGAGCCCACAAATCTGAGCGATTCTCATTTTTTCCTATTTTTTTTAGCTCTTCGTTCTTCATTCATTGTACAATTCTCTCTCTCTCTCTCTCTCTCTTTACACCACATTTTCTCATGTAGGTTATAACAATGAGCGGACGAGTCAAACATGTCTGCAGCTAGGTTTTAACCATGGCCTCACAACGTCATTCGCATTGTAACTGTCAGTTTAAATGGACCGAAGAAACAGAGCTTTTAAATGTCACAAATAAATTAAAATTATAGAAGCATATATTACAAAGTTTAATTGTCCAGAATTACCTGAATAAAGGCGAATTTATTAGTACTTTACCTGCAAGTTAACTAATAGAAACGAAGTACATTATATATAATTAATAGTATGTAATAATTACATGTTATATTTTTTATTTTCTAAATAAGTGCCTAAATATGTCTCTAAGACTTAAGCTTCCAAATGTTCAAATGTACCTATTAGTTACTGCACATACGTCCGTGTATGTATCTCATGTTTCATTTTCCATCGGTACTTAGATGACATCACTAGCGTTGCCATATGTCCGTATTTTATACGGACTGTTTGAATTTTGGGGCCCGTGTCCGTTTCCGTATCGTAGAAAGCAAGATATAGGGAAATATCTGTATTTGATAGTTTTTGGAGTTCCCTTAAAATTTCTGAGACGGGAATTGTTAAAATTTGGGGCGAAAAGAATTGTCTTTTCATCATATAATTTATCTTTTAGTTACTATTAATAAAGTAGGTCACCTTTTTTCTAAAAAAAAAAAAAGGCTCATTTTTCCATTCCAGGGTTCTTTTGGTAAGATTTAATATACGTAATTTAATGGCATGATTTATTATATTTGTGTAATGAAAAAATAGAAAACAAATTAGCTTCCAATAGTGTTTTAAGTATTACTGAAAACAATTGTGTGATAACCTAAAAAGTTGATTTTTAGGTAAAAAAATTCAGAATATTTGTTCTGAGTTTGGTCAGTATTTTTGATGGGTTGTCATTTTAAGGCTTGTCCGTATTTTGAATAAAAAAAAATTATGGCAACCCTAAACATCACTAAACAGTGTTAAAAGCTACTTGAACTAAGAGGTTGCAAACTTTCGAGCTAGTCAACTAGCAATAACGATCGATGGGAGATGAGGTGCTCAACACGCATCACTTAACCACAAGCCGTCTGCTTGGCCATATTTGTTTTCGGTTGAAGCTTTCTATTTCAGCTTTTTGCTTTCATTCATAAATTCTTGATTTCGTATAGTGCTGCAGCATGTGTTGTTGACAGGAAATGAAGCATTTTGCGAATAGTCTTACAAAGGTTTTAATAATAAGTATGTACGAGTAGAGAAAATTATCCAGTTCCAGTTGTGTGTAGGGGTATTGCATGTACACCTTGTCTCAAAAAGGTTGAGCGCATTCTTTATTGGTGTTTTGAGGCAAAAATTTTCTAAGTCCAGCTTCGGGTATCTTCGGGAAAAAGTAAGCCAGGTTCGAACCTCCAAGCCAGCCTTTGCAATCGGGAAAAAGTTTGCAGATGTGTTTTTCTTCTTTTAAATATAATAAGACTTGTTACCAAGTGTTTAAAAAAGCAACATTGATTGAAATACTTAATGATACAATATTTCGAAACCTTTTATTAATGTCACCATATGCTTGCTTATCATTTAGCTCTCCATACGTAATGGAACATTTAAATACGTTAAAGAATCTTTCCATATGTAAAAGAATGCTCAAAATTAAGAAATAGAACATAATTATCGCCTGAGTACTAAAATAAAAGTCAAAGTAGAACAGAAACAGCGTTTGTAATGGATATGAATGTCATAATTATCTTGAGATTCGTTATACAACGCTAGAAGCTTAGTTCTGGAAGTTCTTGTGTTAGCTCATTGGTAAGCTGTCGGATTTCAAATCATAAGGTTGTGAGTTCGATCCCCCTCTGGGTCAATACTTTTTTTAAAAAAAATATATTTTCCGCAATGCATGAAAAATTATATAAAATAATTACATTAAAATACATAAGTTGTTTATATATAACATAATCATTGCAGAACATAGTAATTATTATGTTTAAAATATAACATCTGAGATAATTTTCACAGTAGGTCGGTATTATATATGAGGATGTAAATACAAGTTAAGAAACTCGTTCAATAGCAATAAATAAATCATGTAGTGTATTTATCTGCAGTTATTTGGCATATAGAGAGTAATTCTCAACATTCATAATGCAGAATGTCATTTATGTTCTTGAAAAGTTATTCGATGCATAAACAGAGGATATAAACAGAGAATCCAAAGTCGGAACGCTCGCAAAAAAATTCATGAACCCCAAAGGTCACGTGAGCAGACTGGAATTGTCCTTATGAAGCATGCCACAGCAGAAAGTCTTTACATAGATTTTCAATTCAATTCCTGATATATGCTTTTGCAATGTGGAAGTAGTGATGCCTTGAGTCGCCCTCTCTCGCTCCCTCGCTCGCTCACTCTCTATTTATACAGAATATAAAAGTGGATTTATGTGTGTGTTTCAACATAATTCTGATATATCTAGAGCAATTTTAACTATATTTCTTACAGTCTGGAAAAAGAGTACTGTCGGGATACATATCAAAAATGCTAGAAACGGGTCGATATTAGTATCGAATCCATAGTTTCGTGGTCGCTTAGGTGAATAGCTCTACTTTCAATTCAAGTGCAATTAAGCTTCCATTAGCACCCAGGGTGGTTACGTAGCGACATAAAGATATCGAAATCAACCGATATTAGAATCGAATCGTAAGTTTTCAGCGCCGCTAACAGTGCAGCATTTCCCATTAGTCCACATTAGTCCCATTGCCTAGAGGGCAACATATTTGCAGAGTGCAAATTTTAAAACTTGAATAATATTTTAATTTTTTTCCGTATGAAAAAGTTAAAAATCATGAGCAAATATACTATTTCAGGAACAATCCTCTTTTACTATTCTAATATGTTTAATAATAGCGTAAGAAATGTAATAGTAATTCAGAACATGTTTCACACTTGTTATTTTTTGTTACATAGTTGTAGCTGTAGCATGTAGTGAGTGGAATTTAGCTGTAATAAATTCACTAATTAACCATATTCGAATTAGGTTTTATTTTTAAGTTCGGAATGAAGGGGCGGAGAAATATGTAGTTATTGGGGGCACCGATCTTTTCTACATTTTACTTTCAAGATCTCCATTTTTCTTTTGTCATTTGTTCCTAATAAAAAAAGTTCAGTCACTTTTGGATTGTCATAGGATAGTAGGAGTTGGATTTTGGGATGCAGCCTGTGAGATTCTAGAGGAGCTAACTGCTTGAAAAAATATTTTTGAATCATCTGTAACATATGAAATAAGGATATGTATCATAAAAAATTGAAAGCAACTATGTCTGCGTAATCATCACGGTCAAATTGCAAAGTCAAATGAATTGACGTTTGGTATATAATCAGGCTCCAATCCCAACTGGGAAGTTATCATACGCGTGTCACTTTCATTATAATACATATCCTTAGGGGAAGTAGAAGTCCGAATTTTTGCGAAAAAGTTAGTATCTCACAAGCCATTCAACTGAGAGCTGAAATTCAGCATATAACTCTTTATTAAAAATAAAGAGAATATGCCCTGGCATTTTTTAAAATTGTCTTTTATGAGCGGGGGGACGGGGGTGCATTTTCTATATATTGGAAATTGGTAGTGGGTTGATTTGTAAAAATAATCGAAAACGATTGATATTAGTTGAGAAAAAAATTGAGTAATGCAAACTAAAGTTCTTTTTGAATTTTATACCCACTTCTTTCTATTTATAATTGCTGAAGCTGGTGTTTAATATATGGAGCGTTCCGAGCATAAGGCAATCAAGCCATAAAGTTAGAGAAAAATGGCCATAAAATTTGTATTCTAAACTTAATTACATGGGCATTTTCAATTAGTACGGCATGCTTAATTATATAGAAAATTAGTTTCTCTCTCTCTCTCTCTCTTTTTTTTTTTTTACGTTGGTTTACTTTTCCTTGATTCGAAACTTTTAAATTTCACCCTATTTTCTACTGAAATGTGTCTGTAAGGCAACAAAGAAATAATTACATATGATAAATTTAAATTCATTTTAATTCGGAAGATGAGAAACACTTTGCCATTATATATCGTAAAGGTCAGACCCACCAGTATTGTAACAAAGAGGTGCTTGAGCCAATGACGGTAGAAATTCAAACTCCGATAAGTGATAATTTCACAGTCTTGTTTTATTACAAGTGTAATCTCTTTAGTCAATGGAGAGGAGGACGTGGGTCATCGGTCAGAGTTGATGTCGGTGGGTTTTGGTGGGTCGGAGTTGGTCGCAATGGTTCAGAGTGGTTCATAGTTGGTGGTGGGTCAGAGTGGATCACGATGGTTGATGGGTCAGAGTGGGCCAATGGGTCATTTGGGCGGTGGGTGATAGTGGGTCATGGTGGGTCGTGGATCAAATTTTCATTGACCCACAGCATCTCTGGTTAAAATTGTACTAAAGATAAGAGGCACCGAAGATGCATGTCGGCTATTATGCTCAAATTTTGCGCATGGATAGTACTCCACCAGAAAGCAATAAATCTTAAACGGTTCACGGTATCACCTCCTAGAACTCGAGATGTAGGGGTTTGTCTGATTGGCTAAATTAAGACGTCAATGATTTATCCTTCAACAACCAAGCTTTTTATGATTGTTTCCGTGGGGAAGTCAGAAGAACACGTGCCTAGTAATCGTAATATTGATAGTTCGCGTCCACCCCGGGGTATTTGTTTTGTGTTTTTTTTATTCACCTAAATATAAACAAATCACACATATAGGCATTTTAACATATTTTGGGAGAGTAATTTTGTGGTTCGTTGGCGTTTCATCGCGTCTCTGCCGCTGGTAGTAAAGTTTTCAAAATGGAACTTGGGCCATCACGGATCGTCGCTGCGGGGCCACCAATTTCTGGCGAGAGGTTAATAGTTGACCATCTGTAGTCCACCGACGCTTACAGCTTAGGGTAATGAACGATGTCCTTGCCTTGTAGACTTCATGACTACCGACGTCGGCAGTCAACTAGCTTTTAGTATTCCTTTACTAACCATCTATCGTTCATGTTTGTACACGGTGTTGTCATATTATTATTATTATTATTATTATTATTATTATTATTATTATTATTATTATTATTTGTAGTAACAGTAGTATAATTGATGATAGAATAATTATTGTCTATGTATTGTCTAGGTAGGACTACACACAGGATTTGGCTCGTTTTGGTTCGACTCGACTCTAATCCGAGTCGAGTTGGAAGATATTTTTCGCGCCGAGTCCAAGAGTAGACCTCAAAGATGTCTGTTTCGAGTCGAGTCGAGTTTCAAAGAAAAGTCGTTCGTGCCCATCCCTACTAATGAGAGCTTAATCGGAGTTAAGCAAAATTGAAAGTCTCACTATTTATCTAAACGACCCCGAAAACTATGAATCTAATATCTATCATTTTCTAGCAATCTTTTATATGTATCCCCCTCCCATTCACCATAGGTAACCCGACAGCTTTCTTTTTGAAACTATAAGAAATGTGGTTAAAATTACTCTAGGCCAGTGGTTCTCAATCTAATTCCTATCACGATCCCCTTTTATCACACGCTCTTGCCAGCGACCCTTTTATAATTTGTTTTATAATAAGCTTGTGTGGGATTTTTAACATACCTATTTCTATAATAGTAGAATCCATTTTTTTGTTTGTAATGAACAGTGCCATGGAAAATCATTGCCCGGGGCGAGAGTATAGTACGATGTCACCGTATATATGAGTGACGTCGACAGACTAGCTACGAAGCGCCACCATGGTTGGCACGAAGCTCAATAACATTTTCAAAATAAACCCTACCTTTCCTTAATTTTGAGCACATTTTATTGCGTTTTTCCTTCTATTTTACACATGTGCACATGCACTTTCCTAACATGAGTAACACACTTCCTCCGAAATGTGGTCCCTTTTTTCGGCGGCCGGCACTGACAGTGGATACAGTAACTGTAATATCTATATTCCCAAAGACGAAGGTGCTGCTTCAAGATGGATGTTAAACTCTTCAATGATCGGAGTTTAACGTATCCGATCTAAGCCCACAACTTCTTCACCAACTAATAGAATGATCATGCGACAAGTCTTTGCAACTGGTTTTCTGTAACGAAGACTTGGACAAGTTCTGCCTGATGAGGAGAGAAGAATATCCTGGTCTGGTGATTGCTGCTTTAAAAGTAATAATTCCATTTGCTATATCGTACTTGTGCGAAAGTGTGTGTTTTTTTTATGGTAAACATTAAAACAAAGATAAGAAATCGCTTATCAGTTGAAAATGGCTTGATAATGTTCGTCATGAAGATTGAACCGGGCATTGCTGCACTAGCGAAATTACACCATGCTTAGGTATTTCATTAGGTTTTAATTTTAATTGTATTTCAATGTGCAGGTTTTGTTTCATGTGTATTTTTCTAGTATTTTTATATACAGTTCTCATTAGTTTTATATCATACCTCTTTGATTTAAATTCATTTTTAAACAACTCTACTAACTAACTAACTCTATGGCCTATGGAACCCGGAGGTTCAATGCCGCGTTCACAAAAGCTCTACACTGACTTCTATCCTTAGCCAATTGGATCCAGTTTCTACTTTGTATTCTTATCTCAGCGAGATCCATCTTAATATTGTCCTCCCATCTGCGCCTAGGTCTTCCTAATGGTCGTTTTCCGTTTGGTCTTCCAGTCAAGACTTTGAAAGCGTTTCTAGTTTCTTCCATTCTAGCTACATGACCTGCCCACCTAAGCCTCCTAGACTTGACGACCCTAACAATGTTGGGTACCCGTATAAATTATGTAGTTCCTCGTTATGAAGTTTCCGCCATTCCCCATTCCCGTTCCTCTTGGGTCCGAATATTCGTCTAAGGATCTTGTTCTCAAATACTTTCAGTCTATGTTCTTCCCTCAGAGTAAGCGACCATGTTTCGCAACCATACAGAACAACAGGCATGATTATCGTTTTGTATATTTTAAGCTTCAAATTTCTCGACAGAATTCGCGACGACAAGAGACTTTGAACCGAATAGTAACACGAATTCTACACCCTTTGAAAATGTTTAGTAGACTTATTTTTTATTGTTCTTTACAGTGTGTATAAAAAATAAAAGTATGCCTATCAGAACAAAATTAAAAATAATATTTAAAAATAATTTCTGGTTTTAGATTATAAGTATATTTATCTCTTCCGCCTATCTTCGCGATCCCCTAGGGGCCGCGACTCCCAGGTTGAGAAACCCTGCTCTAGGCATACATGAGCTATGATGGAACATACATACATACACTTTTATATGTATAAATGCAGATAAGAGAGAGTTGAGAGAGAGCGATTAAAGAATTACCGCTCTCAATGTCTTCACTTTACTTTTGCGATTCGTGAATTTCTTACGTGACAGTTTGGGGCTAGCTAGTTTTTTGTCTTGAACCACGATCCGATTTTCGATATGCTCTATCTAAATGCTGTAATGCGAATATTGAGAAGTTATCTGCGATGAAAGTAGCTGCAAACAAATACATTACATAACTTATTTATTGCTATTACACGATTTTTTAAATTTGTATTCAATATTCACACATAACACACCGACGTTCTGTGAATACCTCAGATGTTATATTTTAAAGATAAGAATTACTTATGTCGTGAAATGATATGAATATATATATTTAACTGATATATACAACTGATGATATGAATATATATATTCAACTCATATATACAACTGATGATATGAAAAAATATATACAACTGATGAATTGTAATGTAACTATTTTACATAATTTTCATGCATTGAGGAAAGTAAAATATCATAAAAGAATCTCACCTGAACGGATATCGAACTCACGATTTAAACGCTCGGTGGTGTACCACTTTTCGGAAGCTGCTTCTGAAATATAACTGAGCTCATACGTAAATGCTCTTTTCCGTATGGAAATCACAATGACGAAACGAGAGTGTGAATACATAGTCTCGAAATATTGTATCATTAAGTATTTCAATCAATGTTACTTTTTTCTACACTTAATACCATTTCAACATGTCTTATTATATTTAACAGAAGGAAAAACATATCTGTACATCTTTTCCCGATTACTAAGGTTGGCTTTGGAGGTTCGAACCAGCAGCTTTAGTTTACTGTTTTCCGAAGATACCCGAAGTTGGACTTCGAAAGTGTTCGTCTCGAAACAGCTATCATCATATCGCTCAATCTGTTTGGTATATGGTATATGTTTTTATACGTGTAAAGTCAGTATAACAATTCATTCTTTAAACAGCTTTTCGTATGTATTAATATTCCTTTATAAAAACTATTTTTAATATTATTATTACGGCGCACCATTTTCAGATTTCTTTCGCGAGTCGTTGACCAAGTCGTTCGCCACCAGCGTTGCCAGACTCACAGCTCGGAATTATTCCAAAACCTGATTGAACTTATGCTAGATTCGGTCAAATTATGCTAGATCCTCATAATTACTAATTCAGGAGTTAAAAAAAACGAAGTTGAGATACGATAACGTAACTTAAAATACACAGAGAGCAAGAATGCATGGATAGAACTCAATACTTCACGCACCAAAATTTTAACTCAACTAAATTACTGCAGTCGTTGCCAGACTCAATGGCGTATATATGGTATAAATGAATGCAAAGTTTTTGTTTACATATTTTGAAAGAAAATTACTTCGCAGCATAAGCGGAGTTGGGAATCGTCTGCTGGGGATGGGGGGGGGGCAGATTTTTGGTCGGTCTCGGAGCTGTCATTTCAGGTATAAATATGATCATAAAATCAGAAATAAAGATGGTGAAGTTGTCAAAAAGTTGTAGGGAGAATGGCCCCCATAGCTCCGCCCATGCCTCGGAGTTAAAGGATTAGAAAACCCTGGGTGGAGCCACAAAAGAAAAAAAAGCCCAAAGCCGTTCCGAACTTACTTCGGAAAATAAGACTGCCTGTATGGTTTACCGAGTGTATGAATCAATGAAAGAGGATACATTTCTGGGGAACCGGTCAAAACCCCCACAGCCAAAACCCCCAAACTCAAGAAATGTCAAAACGCCCACACAAACGGTCATAACCCCCACACAAATGGACAAATCTCCCAAATACACGAACGGTCATAACCCCCACAGCCAAAACCCCCACACTGCTAGTCGGTCATAACCTCCAACGGTCATAACCCCCACATAAATGGACAAAACAGCCACACATAGCAACGGTCACAATCCCCACATAAATGGACAAAACCCCCACACAAATGGACAAAACTCCCACATGCAGAAATAGTCACAATGCCACACAAATGGACAAAACGCCCACACAATCGGACAAATCTCCCACACTCTGAAATGATCCTGGTTGCATGTATTGCCCTTGTAGTTTTTAATAATTTTTTTATTCCAATTAAACTGATGTTGCAACTATTCTTCTTGGGCGTCATAAAGAGCCACAACAAAGACGTGGAATGAGGATCATTTCAGAGTGTGGGGGATTTGTCCGATTTAGTGGGGGTTTTGTCCATTTGTGTGGCAGTTGTGACAATTTCTGCATGTGGGAGTTTTGACCATTTGTGTGGGAGTTTTGTCCATTTATGTGGGGATTATGACCGTTGCTATGTGTGGCTGTTTTGTCCATTTGTGTGGGGGTTATGACCTATTGTGTGGGCGTTTTGACATTTCTTGAGTGTGGGGGTTTTGGCTGTGGGGGTTTTGACCGTTCGTGCGTTTGGGAGATTTGTCCATTTGTGTGGGGGTTATGACAGATCGTGTGGGCGTTTTGACATTTCTTGAGTGTGGGGGTTTTGACCGTTCGTTCGTTTGGGAGATTTGTCCATTTGTGTGGGGGTTATGACCGTTTGTGTGGGTGTTTTGACATTTCTTGAGTGTGGGGGTTTTGACCTAGACCCCATTTCTGCCGTTCTTTTTCTTCCCACGATCAACTTCTTTCTCATCTCCAGGTTTTACGGCTTTTTGATAACTTGCTGAAATTGTGCTAGATGCAGGATGCTAAAAGCAAGATGCTAGATGCTAGAGACATGCAAATTATGCTAGATCTAGCATCATTATGCTAGATCTGGCAACGCTGTTCCCCACAATAGGCGTGTCGTGCAAGTAACCAATCACACGTCAGGTACTAGCTTTTACCTATTGCTTCCTTCTCACAGCTCAGAACATTGGTAACTATGGATAGACGTACAGCAGTAATTACTTTATGGGAGTTGGAAGGTTATTCTGCAACTGCGGCTAGCAGGCGAGTAGGTGTCCCGGCCTCTACAGGAAGGCGATGGATTCGGAAATATGGTGCTACAGGTCAGACTGGTAATTTACGATCTCCTGGTCGTCCGCATGTGTCAACCGAAGCTCAAGATGCGAGATTAGTAAACTAAGCCCGGTTAGACCCACTAAGTACGTCTAGACAGCTAAGGGAAGCTTCTCTCTTTCCTGGTAGTAAGCATACAGCTCTGCGAAGGCTTCGTCATGCTGGGTTACGTGGCCGTGTTGCTGCCGTGAAGGAAAAACTCTCAGACGACCACAAAATGTACCGTCTCGCGTTTGCACAGGCGAATGTGGGTCTCAATTGGGAAAACTTAGTTTTCTCAGATGAATCCATATTCACAACATCAAAGGAGGGACGCCGTTTTGTGTATCGTCCGAGAGGCACCCGAAATGACCATGGATATGTGGCTGCTTGCAATCGCAGTGGCCATGTATCTATTTTATGTTGGAGTTGGATTTCCAGTCGCGGAGCAGGACAGCTTCATAGAATTGAAGGACATCTGGACAATGCTCAGTACTTAGACATTATCAGTAATATCATGGTGCCATCTGTACGAGTATTTCAGCCTGATGGTGTAATTCAGTTCCAGCAATACCAGTCGCCAATACATACTTCCCATGTGGTTCAGGAATGGTTCGCAGGGCACCCTGAGATTGATTTAATCGACTGGCCGCCTCGTGGAGCAGACCTCAATCTCATGGAAAATATGTGGGCAGAAGTGAAGCGTACTCTAAGGGAAAGTTGGCCTGAGGCAGATCCACCAAGAACTCAGGATGACCTGTGGCATCTTGTTTCCGAAGCATGGCTGGAGGTAGGGGAAGGAGATAGATTTGTCACCCATGTAATAGATTCCATGCCCAGAAGAATGGAGCGTGTAATAAATTCAGAAGGGTCTTGGACACAATATTAATGCCCCCGCCTTAACTCCCGAAAACAGCCCTTTTCAGGGCTACCTAAACGCTTCTGAAAATATTTGTAGAAGTAAACCACTCCTTGTATCCGATTTCTGTGCAATCCTACTAACAAAAAAATGATAATTAGCTGTAGGCTTTGAACTCAAGACCTCTTCAGTGGCAAGTCCGTACTCTACCAGTGAGCTAACATGAACTCGCAAACCCAACCTGAAGAAACACGACTTTCAATTTCTGGTATTCGATGACAATGATGCTCATATACTTTGCAAATGTTGTATTCAACTTAAGATATTCCGCAACACACACACACACATAAACAAAGCGAAAGAGAGAGAGAGAGAGAGATGAATACACAAAAGCATATTCAACGTATTCGAATAAGACTCTAAGTAACGACATTCCGTTCTAAAGAGAATTTGTGTTTCTTCCCGTGACGTTAAGGGGATCGGGAAAAGTTATGTGTCTTGAAGCAGGATACGACTTTGGATACTCTGTTTATACACTTTCTATATCCGTAGGAATATACTGCATTTTACGAATATAAATAACATACTGTAATGAGAATATTGAGAAGTTAAATCTGTATGACAAATAGCTGCAAATAAATACACTACATAACTTATTTATTGCTATTAAACGATTTTCCTAACTTGTATTTAACATTCTCATATATAATACCGACCTACTGTGAAAATTATCTCAGATGTTATATTTTAAACATAATAATTACTATGTTCTGCAATGATTATGTTATATATAAACAACTTATGTATTTTAATGTAATTATTTTATATAATTTTTCATGCATTGCGGAAAATATATTTTTTTTAAAAAAAAGTATTCACCCAGATGGGGATCGAAATCACAACCTTATGATTTGAAATCCGACAGTTTACCAATGAGCTAACACAAGAACTTCCAGAACTAAGCTTCTAGCGTTGTATAACGAATCTCAAGATAATTATGACATTCATATCCATTACAAACGCTGTTTCTGTTCTACTTTGACTTTTATTTTAGTACTCAGGCGATAATTATGTTCTATTTCTTAATTTTGAGCATTCTTTTACATATGGAAAGATTCTTTAACGTATTTAAATGTTCCATTACGTATGGAGAGCTAAATGATAAGCAAGCATATGGTGACATTAATAAAAGGTTTCGAAATATTGTATCATTAAGTATTTCAATCAATGTTGCTTTTTTAAACACTTGGTAACAAGTCTTATTATATTTAAAAGAAGAAAAACACATCTGCAAACTTTTTCCCGATTGCAAAGGCTGGCTTGGAGGTTCGAACATGGCTTACTTTTTCCCGAAGATACCCGAAGCTGGACTTAGAAAATTTTTGCCTCAAAACACCAATAAAGAATGCGCTCAACCTTTTTGAGACAAGGTGTACATACGACATTCCTTGAATATGAAGGGAGCAAGATGGCTCAGCAGCGCCGCTGTGGTGTAATCAAATGGCCTGAGACGTTAGGATGACCATAATGAAGCGAAACCTCTTGGATGTTAGAGTGCCTCTGTAGAGGCTGTTCTCTAAGTTTCTGTGTTTGTAACCGTGTCGAATTCGGGGTCCTAAAGAATGGGTAAACGAGAAAGTAAGATGCAGGAAGTTTCATTTTTAAATGGCAGAACACTCATCTCTTATGCGGGTGGTCCCTGATTCCACCTTCACACAAGTTTCTGATGAATATCATTGTCCTTGGAATTCTTCATCTTGTACTCTTATTAAATAAATTATTCCATAACATGAATAATTATCCATCTATTTTAACTTCAAGGGTATTTACATGGAACGTTGAACTAGGTATCTGACTTTCATTCATGTTATTTTTTTGCATATCACAGGAAATGATAACCATAATCCTTCATCCAGAAGTCCCAACTTTTACTCTTTTTGTTGTTGATGATAACGTATTACTTCGCAGAGCCCTCTTGTTTAGCCTGTTGACAAAAATGATGTAGGGACGTTTCATGAGCAGTTATCACTTTTGCAAGAAACTTTTAACCTTTTTCGTATAACATTCGTTTTCAGTTCCGAAAGCTCTGCGTATGGACGTCTACTTGCTTCCAAACGAATGATTTGGGTACTCGATTACCTTAAATTTCTATCATTCTTACGTATGTAAATAAACGAGCGAAAATTTTCTTTAACTTTTACAATGTCTTACCTTTCACCAATTCCAATTTTATTCAGCAGGAATGACTCCTAAGATTCTACGAATACACGCATATTGTTTCATTTAAAATGCGTGTTTTTATTGGTTTGGGTACAAAACCTCGAGGCCAGAACCTCGCGGCGACAACCTCGCGGACCAAAACCTCGCCTGGCCAAAACCTCGCCTCCCAAAACCTCGCGGCCCAAAATCTCGCCAGGCCGAAACCTCGCCTGGCCAAAACCTCGCCTCCCAAAACCTCGCGGGACAAAATCTCGCCGGGCCAAAACCCCGCCTGGCCGAAACCTCGCCGCCCAAAACCTCGCGGGCCAAAATCTCGCGGGGCCAAAACCTCGCCTGGCCAAAACCTCGCCACCCAAAACCTCGCGGGCCAAAATCTCGCCGGGCCAAAACCTCGCGCCCCAAAATATCGCCATACCCAAAATCTCGCCTGACCAAAATGTAAATGTTCCAACAGATGATAAGGATGACGGTATAAAAGACGCTGTTTTAGAAGAAGTATCACGGGTATTTGACCAAGTCCCGCGATACCATATGAAAATTCTATTTCTGTATTAGAGGATTTCAATGTGAAGGTAGGGCGACAGGATGTTTTTAAACTGGTTATAGGGAAAGAAAGTCTACTTAAGGAAAGTAATGACAACTAACGAGGTTAGTTTCGTGAACTTTGCAACATCCAAAAACTTAAAATTTTAACAAAAATCTAATAATATCTATGAAAATATGAAATAATATATGAGTTTTTACGACGTCCCTTGATTATGTCCTATAGGTTAAAGGAGACGTAGATGACCAGGATGAAGAAAATAATCGAATAAAGAAAGTGGGAGGAAACGGGAATAACCCGAGAAAGCCCACGCACACGATGTTTTGTATCTTCTTCTTCTTCTGATTATTATTATTATTATTATTATTATTATTATTATTATTATTATTATTATTATTATTATTATTATTATTATTATTATTATTATTATTATTATTATTTCTAATGTGGAATTGCATATTAAGAAACACATTGGGTAAATTTTAAAGAAAAGTTTCATTCGCGGCGAGGTTTTGGCCCGGCGAGATTTTGGGTGGCGAGGTTTTGGCTCGGCGAGATTTTGGGCGGCGAGGTTTTGGCCCGGCGAGATTTTGTCCCGCGAGGTTTTGGGCGGCGAGGTTTTGGCCACGCGAGGTTTTGGGCGGCGAGGTTTTGGCCACGCGAGGTTTTGGCCCGGCGAGATTTTGTCCCGCGAGGTTTTGGCCGGCGAGATTTTGGGCGGCGATGTTTCGGCCGCGAGATTTTGTCCGTATCCCGTTTTTATTTGCTTACTAGCAAAAGTGCCCAATCTTCGCACGGATTAAGCATTATGGAACCTGTAATACAGCACAGTATTGAGGCTTGCTTAAGTTGAAAGATTATGAGATAGTCTATACTTTTTGAACATTCAAAATTTGCCACTCTTCCTCGACACGGAAATCGAGAAAATGGCTTCTACACAATTATATGTGGTATATATGTGTATAAAATCTGGTGACTTTAGGTGACTCCCTTCTCTTAAAAATCTAATGAGAGACACACACACCACGAAACATTATTTTATGTAATAGTAATGAATATTATACTAAAACATGACAATAAACATTATTTATTTAGGGATATTACCTTGAAACATAACATTGAACATTAGGCCTATGTATTTAGAGATATTATCCTGAAAGATGAAATTAAACATGATTTTTTGGGGGATACTACCCTGAAATATCACATTAAGCATGATTCATTTAGGGATATTACGCTAAAACGTGACATTAAACATAATTTATTTAGGGATATTACCTTGGAACATGACATTGAACATTATTTATTTAGGATATTACCTTGAAACATCACAGTGAACATGATTTATTTAGGGATACTACCCTGAAACATGACATGGAACATTTTTTGTTTAGAGATATTACCTTGAAACATCACATTAAACGTGATTTATTTAGGGATACTATCCTGAAACATGACATTAAATATGATTTATTTACGGATATTACCCTGAAACATCACATTAAACATGATTTATTTAAGGATACTACCATGAAGCATAACATGGAACTTTTTTATTTAGAGATATTTCCCTGAAACATCACACTAAACATGATTTATTAAGGGATACTACCCTAAAAGATGACGTGGAACATTATTTATTTAGAGATATTATCCTAAAACATGACATCAAACATGATTTATTTAAGGATATTACCCTGAAACATGACGTTAAACACGATTTATTTGTGGATATTACCTTGAAACATCACCTTAAACATAATTAATTTAGAGATATTACCCTGAAGCATGACATGGAACATTAATTAGAGATATTACCCTGAAACATCAAATTAAATATAATTTATTTAGGGTATGCGGTCCCCAAAATACTCCTCCGGGACGTCAAATACTCTCATGGTCCGACGGGGTCGAGCTCCGTCTTGCATGAATTAAATCTTGTCGAGAGTAGCGTCACCTTGGATAATCGATATGAAATTATTTTACAAAACCGTCACGTATCGTGCGGTAGTCACCGTGCCGTCAAGGAATGTCGCACCGATTATTACACGGCTGGGCACTGCACACCACACCGTCACCCGTTCAGGGTGGAAAGACTTCTCCATTGCAAAATGCTGATTCTCAGTCCCCCAAATGTGCCAATTTTGTTTATTGACGAACCCATCCAAATGAAAGTGGGCTTTATCGTTAAATTTCGCCTCGTCGCATGCGCATATGAATTCCCATCATGCCCTGGGGTCAGCCATGTAGTTTAGAAGTCATCACACGCATCGTTCAGAAATTATGACTGTTTTATTTCATTCAGTTCCTTAATTGTCACCCTGTACATTTTGTAAGTCTATTGTAGTGTAAGAATACAAGATCAAACTCACTTTTTTTTTTTGAACGCAGTACAAATTATATTTTTAATTTTTGTATAATATAATCTAGAATTAGAATCATAAGCAGAATATGGCAACACAGCACGTGTTTGGTTGTTGTCTGTGTAAATCTCCTTGAGGTATACTTATTCAAAAAGCGTTCATCTTGTGTTGTATTTCGAAAGACAGGAATCATTTCGCATTCAATCTTAATGAAGAACGCCCTAAGCAACGGAAACTTTGAAATGTCGTCTCTATTTCATCGGAAGAACTAATTGTAACAACTCGAAACAAATTTATACATTCATCGAGTGTTTGTATATCTCAAGAGAAGGGATTCAAAGATATTCACTCGCCGTATATATATAGATACACACACAGAAAGAGAGACAGACGCAAAGAGAGGAGATGCAACGAAGATGACGAGTTAATGCTTCGTTTACAAAGCTGTCGTAAAACCAAGCAGCAAAATCAACAGAGAATGGCAAACATAGCTAAGTTTAAATTGTTCATTCAAACGTAATTTGTTTTTCGAAGATTGTTTTCTTTCTTCAATTTTTTTTTAAAAATTGATACTAAGAAAAGAAAGAATATTAAAAGGACATGCATATTCTTCTCATTCATTTATTCTATTAATTTTCTTTTCATTTAAATGTAAATATACTTTGTCGCATATTTTCTTTACACCTTTTTTTTTCTAAGACACTATTTATTTTATCTTTAGAAGCAACTGTGAAGTGGAAGGAAACTATACGTGAAAGAAAAGCGACAGAAATGGTAATTTAAAACCTATCAGAATTAATTAATTAATTGCTTCTTGCTAACAACAGAATAGTACTCTCTTTTAGTTTGAACAAAAAATACCCCTTTCCATCAGTACCTTGAGATGGAGATTGTTCTATCGGCACTTTCAAAAGAGTTTCAGTGATTGATTTATGAGATAACTTCTTCTTTGTCTCCTCAATCATAGGTTGGTGGGCAACATGGAAATTTTAAAACTTTTCTTTCTCTTGGGAGAACTGTTTTATACTTTGGTAAGGCCTCTTCTTCCTAACTGTATCTAGATATTCTATCCTTGATCTTCCTCTTCCTGGTTTTCCTTCTGCCGTTCCCTCTTCCTGGTGATCCAATCGGAGTGCCGAATAAGATGGCCATGCATGCTGTTTCTCCTCTTTCCTATTATCTTCATGATTTGTCGTCATTCATTAGCTTTCATTCCTTTTCCTTTTCATCCATGATATGCGCAGCATTCTGCGCCAAAACCACATTGCGAATGATTCCAACTTGGATATTGCAGATTCTCTTAATGTCCACGTCTCTGATCAGTACAGCGCCACGCTCGATACCAGTGTCTTAATAAATCGTTTACGAACGTCCAGCAACACATTTCTTCATATTAGTAGTCCTCTTTTCCTATTGAATGCTTGTTTAGCCTGCGAAATTCTGAAAATTAGTCTTTTTCACTTCTTCCGTCCGAGGATATTATACTTGTTAAATAGGAGAACGTATTAACGTCTTTGATTTTCTCTCCATCTAGCCATACGTTTTTCCCTTCCTGTACTGCTCTTGTGCACTTTAGTTTTCTCCTTATTTATCTTTATTTTGCATCAGAAGAGAAAAATGTTCCTCCTCTCCAAAGTTAACACAAAACCAGATTCTTCAAAAGTTTTTTTTTTAAATACTGAATAATAAATCATTAAGTCTATGCATTCATGAATTCGACAATTTGAAATGTGTAGCAAATTTGTTTCCTTTAAATATTTTGTATCCTGAATTCCTATACGCTTATGAGTTGCACAGTTTTAACTATTTAACAAATTATTATTTTTTAAAAAAAACTTTTACTCTGAATAATACTCCATGAATTTCTATACAGTCATGAAACTCAGACATTGAAAAAATGTATGTGGCGTACGTAAAATGTAATTTACATGTGTAAATCCTGTAGTTTTTGGACTTAACGCACAGCAAACGTATAGATAACTGAAAAAGAATATTTTATACGTACTCTCCTGATAAGAGTTCTGAATAAACGTGCTTTCCGTATGAACGAAAGAATTGATGCTCCATACTGACTTCTCTGGTAAATGTAGGGATTCCGTATGTTTATACAATATACTGCTGTTCGGATAACAGATTTTTGTCAGTGCCCTTTTAACTATTTTACAAAATTATTTTCTTCAAAACGTCTTCATTGTAAATAAATGCCATGAATTTTCATACACTCAGTTTTTACTATTTGATAAAAGCATCTTCTTTAGGAAGGCTTTATTCCAAATAGTAGATGATTTATTCGTCAATTCGTCTAATTCCCATTTCGCCTAATAGTATATCGGCTGTGATTCACAGATAAACATCACTTACGCCATTTTAGGCGAAGTGCAAATTCCCATCTGGCCTCTTTTGTTTCACCTATTTTATCAAGAAGGAAATAATCCTTATACAGAATATCTAACAGCGATACGTATCTACACTTATACGCAAATAAGTGACTTATACTCAGAAGTCCTTGTACAACAACAATGATTAGATATTTCATATAATCAAGTTATTTTCTAATAAATATACAATAAACTATTTGAAATACACACGAGATTACGTACATTAAGTAAATTATTAACCAGTTCTATGGCCTTACATGGAGCAGTGGTTCTCAACTTTTGGAGCTTACCGCCCCTTGGGTAAATGTGATTGCCTTCACCTCTGCTTCCCGTCTTCTCA